>NW_026440385.1:15000-27500 GCF_025698485.1 Gossypium arboreum
GACGGGTTCGATTCCGCTATCCGCCAGGGCAATGTATTTAAGATAAGAGGATAAAAGATTCGTTATAGTTGACTGTAAATAGTTGACTGGAATTGGAATATAATACCCTAAAGAAAAAATGACTAGTTAATAGGGTCAAGTCTAATTTTTTTGTCAAAAAATGTAATGTTGCAGGAACAGGATTTGAACCCATGACCTCAAGGTTATGAGCCTTGCGAGCTACCAAACTGCTCTATCCCGCGATGAAAAGAAACCAAACTAATGGACAAACAAAGATTGAATGCGCCCTCTTCCATATATGTACAAATAGAATAGCCTATTTATACAGAATGGTAAAGGGCCCTCTATGATCATCGATCATAGAAATAAATAGAAAAAGTAAATATTTTAATCCTTACCAACTTGATCTTGTTGCCCCGGCAACAAACATACGTGACCATTTGATCCGGATAGTCCAAAGTCTGATAGTCTCTCGGTCTTCCGGTCGAAAAGCAACGTCGATGAAGACGTGTGGGTGCGCTATTTCGTGGTGAGGATTGTAACTTTCCATGAATTTTCCATTTCTCACTCAACGACGGAACTTTGCTTATTTCTTTTTGAGGATCGACGAATCAAATGATATTTTGTTCCAATTTTGCCTCTTCTTCTCCTATGAATCAAACTTTTCTTTGCCATAATGGTTCAGTTCCTATTATTATCAATGATACAAGTCGGATCCTAGATGTAGAAATAGAGGGCATACCCCTTCTCCATCGAAAGAGATGATATTATCGCAGATACAGCGCATAACATAAATTAACCAAATTTGCCCGATGTAAGGCAATCAAAGAAAGCCGCATAAGTAAATATATAACCTACAGAAAAGTGGGCTAATCAACCAATCTTGCCTGCACAATAGAAAAGCCACTGGTTTATCTCTCCATCGAATCAAATTAGCTAAAGGTGTGCGTTCATGAGCCCATGCTAAAGTTTCGATCAATTCTTGCCAATATCCGCGCAAGAAATTAAGAACATAAATCCGGTAGCCCAAACAAGATGTCCAAATAAGAACATCCACGCGAGACTGATAAACTATTCATACCAAATGGGTTATACCCATTGATAAGTTGTGAAAGTTTTGAATAATCTCTTAACCATCCCATCAAATAAGTGGAAGATTCATTAAACTGTGAGACGTTACCCTGCCATAATGTGATGTGTTTCCAATGCCAATAAAAGTAACCCATCCAATGGTATTTAACATCGAAAACCGCCAAATAAAATGCGTCCCACGCCGAAATATCACAAGTACCCCTCGCCCCGGACCATCGCAAGGAAAACTATAACCGAAATCCTTTTATCCGGCATTAACTTGGAACCGCGCATCTAAAGCGCACTAAATCAATGTAGTTGTATGTAAACCTAGAAATAGCATGATGAACCAAAGTCTCCAGGATGCAGAATCCCCCCTCAAAATCGGACATGAGGTTTCCTCTCATCCGGCTCAAATAGTTACACCAAATAAAGATAAAGTAAAGGGTTCTCGCTTTCAAATTCTAGAACCCCCCAAAAGGTCTACTCTTTACTCAAGTTCAAGAAACATTTCATTGATTGATTCTTCTTTTATTGATTTAGATTTTCTTAATTCTTTATTCAATTCAAAATTAGGACATAAATGAAATGTGAAATTCTTGAGTAGTCTACTTCCCCTCGAATGCTGAATCCTCTTAAATTAAAGTGTCATAAAGGTTTACTTGTCTATGTACCCATTCGATCTCTTAGGTCCTGCGGTACCTCGACGATTATACCACGATGCCCTTAACTTAAAGCCTAAGCCTATATGCGATGTATAGACTCCTGCAACCATGACATATTTGTTTCCTTGAACATAATTTCATTTCTTTCTAAAGAACTAAAAGAAATGAGAACGGTTAATTCCACAAAAAAGTCTTTTTTCACGAGGTACAACTCAAAATTCCTAGTTATTTATTTTTACTGACTCGACCATAGACCAATTCTTTTATTTGGGAGTATTGAATACGCCCATAATTCTGAGCTTCATGTTACTCTTCCCAAGAGACATGTCAGATCCAGGGCATCCCAATTCGATTGAATGGGATGACAGTTTCTCATTCTAATCTGTAAAATAATAATTTCGATCAAATCACATCGCAGTATACTAGACCCTCTAATTCTTTAAGAGGTTTGTCTAAAAGATTGGCGATATAACTAGGAAGACGTTTCAAATACCATACATGAGTTACTGGACATGCCAGCCTTATGTATCCCATTTGATATCTTCGTATCCGAGAATCAACAAATTCAACTCCGCATTGTTCACAAAATTTAGGGCCCTCCTTTTGATTTCCAATTACTCGATAATTTCCACAAGCGCAAATTCCACTTTTTATAGGTCCAAAAATTCTTTCACAAAATAATCCATCCTTTTCGGTTTATTGGTTTTGTAATGAAAAGTATAGGGTTTTGTCACCTCTCAACGGTTTCTCCATTAGGTAGGATTTTCTTGGCCCAAGCACTTATTTGTTGGGAGAAACTGTCAATTCAGGTTGTTGATGTTTATATCGGTCGATCATAGAAGAAAAATTCTGATTCATTCCGATTAAGCTTCCTTCCTATTAATCTGGAAGTTCTTCTCAGATACAAAAATGATTCAGTTCAGAGCCAAAGATCGTAATTCTCGGACGAGCAATCGAAAAGATTCTGGAGCATCTTCGGGTTTAGGTATTGTTCCTCCAATGATCGTAGTCCCAAGTACTTCTTGGCGAGCTCTAATATGATCAGATTTATAAGTAAGCATTTCTTGTAAAATATGAGCAACACCAAATCCCTCTAGAGCCCAAACCTCCATTTCTCCTACCCGTTGTCCTCCTTGCTTGGACCTTCCTCTAAGTGGTTGTTGTGTAACAAGTGCATAATGTCCACTGGAACGCCCATGTATTTTATCATCAACTTGATGAATTAATTTCAAGATATAAGGTTTTCCTATTATAACAGGTTGCTCAAAGGGGCCTCCCGTTCTTCCATCAAATATTCGGCTTTTTCCTGGATATTCGGGTTCAAATACCCATGGATTCGCTGTTTGCTTACTGGCTTGATATAATTCGGAAAACACTAGTTTTTCAAAGCCTCTTGTTCATATCTCTCATCAAATGGTGCTATTCGATAATGTCTATCTAGTAGACTCCTGCTAACAAGCGAGCATTCAAATAGCTGTCCTACATTCATTCGTGAAGGTACTCCTAATGGGTTGAAGACCATATCAACAGGTCTTCCGTCTTGCAAATAAGGCATATCCTGTCTAGGTAAAATTTTTGAAATGATCCCTTTATTTCCATGCCTTCCGGCTACTTTATCGCCTACTTTGATTTCGCGTTTCTGTGAAATATAGACACGAATCGTTTCGGATTATAACTAGAACCCCTTTTTCTGGACCCATCTCATCGATGACTCGACCCTCCACCTATAGGTAATTTTAGACAGGTTTCCTTTGAAGTGGATACCTGAATCCCAAGTATGGCCCGTAATAATCTATCTTCTGGAGCATACGATGATTCTTTCGCCACCTGAGGCGTTAATTTACCTACTAAAATATCGCCTGTCTCCACCCAAGATCCCAGCATCACAATTCCATTTTTGTCTAAATTGCGGAGTAAATGGGCTTCTAGGTGCGGTATTTCGTTAGTGATTCTTTCAGGACCTTGGCTTGTCACATGAGTCTGAATTTCATATTTTCGTATGTGAAAAATATAAATATCTTCATATACTAGACGCTCGCTAATGAGTACCGCATCCTCAAAATTGTAACCTTCCCATGGCATATAAGCTACTAGTACGTTTTTTGCCCAAAGCAGTTCGCCACCAACCGTGCGGCACCGTCCGCTAAAATTTGCCCCTTTTTAATGCATTTACCCCGCCGAACCCGGGCAGTTTGATGCATACAAGTATTTTTGTTGGAACGTTGATACATAACTAATGGAATGCCTAGAGCATCTCCATTGCCCGATAAAATAATCTTGTCAGTATCGGTGGAAATGATCTTTCCCTCGTGATCGGCTATAGCGGGAACTCCTGAATCTAGAGCCACTTGGCGTTCCAACCCAGTTCCAACAATGCACTTCTCGGAACGAGAAAGCGGAACTGCTTGGCGTTGCATATTAGAACTCATTAAAGCCCGATTCGCGTCATTATGCTCGATAAAAGGAATGAGGCTCAATAGAAAAATATTGAAAGGAAAAATACTTCGAAGATGAACTTGTTCCCATGCAATAGTCAGGAATTCTTGGCGGTATCGAGCCGGAACAACCTGTTCTTCCTGAATACCCTGATTCAAGGCCAAAAATTTCCTGCCGCTACCATATAATATTCATCTCGACTTGGGGATAAATAAAGCATCTGTGCTTTTTGATCTCTCAAAGATTTTATAAAATGGACTTTCTAGAGACCCCCAATGACCAATCCTGGCATGAATTGCTAAGGATCCGATAAGTCAACATTGATCCCTTCAGACGTGTCAATTGGGCAAATGCGTCCATAGTGACTAGGATGGATATCTCGTATCCGAAAATTAGCAGTTCGCGGTCAATCCTCCGGGGCCCAAATAACTCAATTTTCTCCCATGCACTATTTGTGTCAATGGATTTGTTCGATCCAAACTTGAGACAATGGGTGTAATCCGAAAAAGGATTCATAAGTGGTTGTTAATGGAGTCGAAGTTACCAAATTCTGAGGAGTCGGTATCAATTTATGCCTAATTGCTCCGCATATAGTTCCTCTAACTACATTTTCTAAACGAACCAGAGCCAATCCGAATTGATCTTGTAAGAGATCCGCTACAGAACGAATACGCTTATTTTTCAAATGATTCATATCGTCAAGTGTACCCATTCCAAATTTCATTCCAATCAAACGATCCGCAGCTGCCAATATATCTCGCGACAAAAATGTATTGTTCTGAGGTATATTAGATTCAATCTCTGGTTCATATTTCGTCGACCAATCCTTCCTAATTCACATCTTTGCTGAAAAATTTCTTTTGTAATTCCTTACACAGGATTCAGAAAATACCGGATCCCCGCCTACACAAAATTGTTGATAAAACTCCAAAATGGCATTTTCTTTTGACCCAATTTTTTTTTCCTTATCGGTCAGGAAAGACAAGAAAATCTCAGGGTAGCAAACATTCTCTAGAATTTCTCTTAGATTCGAACCCATAGCTGATGATAGAACTAGAATAGATATTTTCTGTTTCCTACTTACGAGCCCATATCCTTGCTTTTCTATCAATCTCTAATTCTAACCTCCTCCCCAATCTGATATTATGGTACCAGTATAGACCGAAATTCCGTTATGATCCAATTCTGATCGATAATAGATACGGGGCTTTGCAATATTTGATTGATCACAATTCTGTATATTCCATTTACTATAGAAGTTCGAGTTCATTAAAGAATGTTTCCAATAAAAATTGTTTGTTCTTGCATATCCTTACTGGTTTTCCAAATTAATCCTGCGGATACATATAATTCAGAAGAATATGTGAGTGATTCATATACAGCATCCCTTTCTTTTATCAACGGTTCCACCAATTGATATGTTTCCACAAATAATTGAAATTCAATTTCTTGCTCTGTATCTTCAATTTTTGGAAACTTATAAAGTTCTTCTAGTTAGCCCGATCCATGAACCCACAAAATCCTTCAAATTGTATCTGATTCAACCCAGGTATTGTAGACATTTCCCCATTTTCATCCCCGAGCATTTTGAATTTCCCATTTCTCAAAAAAATCCCATTCTTTTTTCATTCTTCATCGAATCCTACGAATCGATCTAATAATGATGGAATTGAATTTCTATTCTGTTTACTGAATCACATGAAATTTTATCTAACTCCATATACCATATAATATATGGAATGTATGAAATATGAAATGCGTATGAACGGAAGAAGAAAATTATACTCAAATTTTAATTTATATTTATAACAAACAGATACAGAAAAGAATTGATAAATGCCATTTAGCCGCATGGAGTTTTGTTTTGTATAGAATATAAAAAAATAATTCAATTTCTACCATTATTATGATATTACATATTCCAATCCGATTGAATACCAGAAAAATGAAAGGAATTCCTGATTTGATCTGTTCGTTGAGATAAAGACAAAATAATCATAAAATATATATATAGGGAGAGAGTTGATTTTTCTAGCGCTTAATTTTTTCATGGACTCCATTGTTCAAAAAACGATTCGCAGAGAAGATAGATGTTTTACCCACTTTTAGTTTTTATTTTTAGTAGAATATTTAGAATATGATTGAAGTGCGTACGAAAGGGCTTCTATTTATTAAACAGGTGCAGATATAGCATTTCTATTTATATATGTCTTTCTTTTATTCCATTATAACGCTCTAATGGAGACAAGACATGGCGTGCTCTATCAAAATTCTATTTTTCTTTTATTTTAATCTATTCAATGAAAAATTGAAACACGATAATTTCTTGCTGATTCCCTATGGACATCATATCTAGATAGATAAAATACCTCATTAGATAACTATAACTGTGTAACAACTTATGCTCTGGGGTTTACATAGACTGATAATTGCTGTTATATTATTATAATATACTTGAAATTAAGAAAGTTTTTTTTTATTGAAAAAAAAATCAATTTAGTTATGTATCCAGTTTTATTTTCTTATACCATTAGAAAAAGACAAGTGAAGAAGAATCGTCCATAAATTTGCAGTCAATAGTTAATGGTTCCAATTTATTTGTCCTGAATTTTTACTTTTGTAACTGAGAATCCACATTTTCTTTTTCAATAGAAAAGAAAGGGAAAGTTTTTAGATATTGTGTGTCTTGAGATACTATAACCAATTGAAGGTATGGATCCGATCTAAAAATGAAAAAGAAAAGGGAGATACTCTCCTTTTTTTGTTTGTAACCTTTTGGCGACATGGCCGAGCGGTAAGGCGGGGGACTGCAAATCCCTTATTCCCCAGTTCAAATCCGGGTGTCGCCTGATCAACAAAAAACTCGAAATCCTAACGTCTCCTAACGTCTAGGATTCAAGGAAAAACTAAAGTAGTGGAAGGGAATCAGTAAATCTTGATATGGGAGCCCCCCTTACTAATGGAGTGGCTACTAGAGGTCTTGAATTAGATTGGATAACAGGTGTCTAATTAACTAATGAATGGTTGTAGAAGGGTTGGAAGATACTTTGTATACAGACGGATGAAAGTCTCTGGTGTTCAGGCATCCAATTAATATTAGATTGGATAGATAATTGGCTTTTACAATGAGGGACACCAAAGAAAGAATAAGTCTTATTATTGATACATGTGAGTAACATTCTTTTGATACTTCCAAAAGTGTTACTGCGCATTTTGCTTATGCTTAATGGTTCTCGATTTTACTCGAAATCATATAAGAGCTTGTTATAAGCGGATTTATCGAAGTGATTCATCAACGGTGGCGTGTCACAATTCCTTTTTCTTTTGACTCGCCAGTAATTACACTATTATTAGTGAACAATAATGGAAAAATTGAATTCCTTCATATTTGTTTCATATTCATAGAGATAGGGACATAATACACATGGATATAGTAAGTCTTGCTTGGGCTGCTTTAATGGTAGTCTTTACATTTCCCTTTCACTCGTAGTATGGGGAAGAAGTGGGCTCTAGGGGTACTCTAATTGGGGTTGAGAATCAAACCGTATCAATTGTTTTCTAGATCGTTTTGCAAAGCCTTTTTTATTTTAACTATTTTATTAGTCTTCATTTCGAAATTCTTGGATTCTAGTGGAGTAATGTATTCTATGAATAACACCTTTTCAATCAAAATCAAATAAACATTTCAATAATCCCCATGTTCGTATTTCGAAAGTAAAGGGATCCGGATGATAGGCAATAAAAAAGAATTCTTCCTAAATTTTCTATTTTGATGAACCAGCTCTTACCAGAGTTATGAACGGACAATGAGGGACAAGGAACCCCTTTGTTTTCTGTATTTGCTTGTTTTATTTCCCTCCTCTTTACTGTTCAAAGAAAAAAAATCTTTTTTATTTAATTTCATTTTAATAAGATCTTGCCTTAGTGTAGTCACATATTAGACACTTACCCCTGTTTTATTTGAATTTCATTTATGAAATGCTTTATTGACTCATTTCATATCATGGATCAAAGAAGTTAAATTCAAAATCGGCAGGGTATACCCTTTTTCGAAACGAAATACGAAGAAAGTTACCATAGAACTCTTTGGATCATCTGTCAGTTGCTCAACGAATTACTTCTTTGGAATGTTCAAAAAAAGATTACTTGGTTTTCTTTTTTTTATTAATTAATTAATATATGCCTATTCCATTCCATTTTCCTTCATTTCTGATTATTTTAATAGGAATCTCGGTATCCACCAAAAAATCAAATCCATGAAATGAAAAATTATAAAATCGTAAGACTTGCCTTTCAATTATTTCAGATTAATTGAAATCAACACAAATAAAATAGATCAAGCGAAGAAATAAAATTGAGATACTATGTACAGTACATATCTTTAATTGATATCGACATGTATGAAGATACATATTGTGGATTCATCTATATTAAGCTTGTATCTTTCTACATTACAATAATAGATATAGATAGTATGGTAGAAAGATTCATATTTTTTCTACCATACTATCGAGTTTTATAGGATACTGCTGATTCTAGTCCATTCATTTTATTTAAGACGTGAGATTTGAATCCTTTTTTCTTAACTCCTTGATAAAAGTCAAGTTTCATTCAAATTAATCACTTTGACTGACAGTTTTACGTATATTATAAGTAAAAAGCGGTAGGAACTAGAATGAACAGCGCTGTAGCAATAAATGCGAGAATATTTACTTCCATAATTTCATTGTTTTTTACTTCGCAATAACTCGGGATTTAATCCCATAGAGATGATAAATTTGTCGCTTGTAAATTCAATGCAATGACTTACATTTCAATGACATCGAATCGGATCAATATCATGAATAACAATATCTAGGCTATCAAATCGATTCACCGTCGAGAATTGAATAGTATAACATAGGAAGATCTTTTATCCGAATACAAAAAGTGATGCCTGGTCCAATCAAAAATTCCTTTATTTATATATATTCTTTTCCACCCTTTCTTTTCGATAATCTACCGCCTTCCTTGTACAATCATCTGATGATGTATCATCTGACTGCTTTTCCACTTTCACCGTTTACAAATAGTTTCCAAATAAACCCCAACAAAAAAGAGAAAGGAAAAAATAAATAAAAAAAAAGATAAAGATATCGTTGGGAATGAAATTCTGTCATTTGTATCCCCTTTGACAGAAAACGGAGGATCTATTGATGTATTTTAAAATTTTATCCGTCAGGACTGACGGGGCTCGAACCCGCAGCTTCCGCCTTGACAGGGCAGTGCTCTGACCAATTGAACTACAATCCGGAAATAAAGAAAAGTGTACAACAGAGATAGTCTTATGATTTCATTCAAGCCATTTTCTATTTAGATTTTAGATTCGAAGCCGGGTTGTAACAAACAAAGGCGCGAGTAATATATTGATATCCATACGGGTATGCACTTTGAGTGAGAGCGACGCGGATTACTAGTTACTAGGAATCCTTTCGTTATTGCCAAATAAATCGAATAATCAATTTGAAAATGAAAACAAAAAGAGTCTTCTTTTTGTTTACTACTCTTTTCTTTTCATTAAACTTTCTATTTAATGATCCTGATATGAATCTAGAGCGTTATCAAGGTCATAATTTATGGAACAACTAAATAAATAGAACAAAATAAAAACAAATAGCGGTAGGGATGGATATATCACAAAATTGGACTTTTTATTCTTCCTAATTTTTTGTTTGGCTTTTCGGAAAACAAAATACAAAAATGGGCATTTTAGGTTATGGCGGATCAGCGAATTATTGGGCCGAGCTGGATTTGAACCAGCGTAGACATATATAACGAATTTACAGTCCGTCCCCATTAACCGCTCGGGCATCGACCAGGAAGAATCAATTCTAGGTTTATTGATAATCCAGATCAACTTCCTTTCGTAGTACCCTACCCCAGGGAAGTCGAATCCCCGCTGCCTCCTTGAAGAGAGGTGTCCTGAACCGCTAGACGATGGGGCATACTTGCCTGACCGCGACCATACTATGCTCATAGTATGAGCAGTTTTGAAATTGTCAATATAATGGAATGACTAGAGCCGAGAGCTTTTCATCTTTTATGATTTTCCATTTTAGATTCACGATTTATACTCAGTAAATCATTCATCGCCACTCTATTCGATATAGAAATAAATTAGATAAATTCAATCTATTATATAAATATTTATTAGAAATAAATAGATATTATAAAATAGAAATAAATAGATATTATAAAAAGAAACTAGATTATATTAATAATACAAAGTATAAGATCAGTGATTGGTTTAACATAAACATAAAGGGAGTTAACCTTCATTTTTCCACTTTCATTCATTGATTCACTCATTATTACGACGAGACAGGCATGTTTCTATCTCACACTAAGCCGGTAAATTAACAAAAAGTAAATCAGGAATTTTGGAAGAGGCAGCAAGAAGTTATCGAAAATTATGTGTGTGTGTTTTTTTCTAAAACTAAAATTGGGTTCAGTGGACAAAGCAAATCCCTTCATCACATGTTTCGATAAAATAGATTGGATCTATGTCGAATTGCTAAGGTACCTGTATTAATCAAATAAATGAATTTCGTTCTGTTCTGATAAGCCAATTATGATTGGCCTTGAAACAATTCATTGCATTGATATTTATCAAACCCAATACCAATAAAACCATTTTACCCTCTACGTTAAGTAAATTAGAATTCTCATTCCTGAGCTACTAGCCACTATGAGTCTACTGCATATACTTATATATATAAATAGATCTTATCCGTCTACTAATTCATTCAGTAATTGAATCGAACCGCCCTTTTAACTCAGTGGTAGAGTAACGCCATGGTAAGGCGTAAGTCATCAGTTCAAATCCGATAAGGGCTTTTGTTTTTTTTCATAAAACTCCTATGAAATGGTAGTATTCATATTGAATACTAGGGATGTTATTTTTATTGGTAATAAAAACCCAACTGTATATATATAATAATTGAATTAGAAATTGTATAATTTAACTCTAATAAGTTATTATTCTAATGAGTTAGAGTAGAGTAATTCTAAAAGAAAGTTGAAATTATAATGAATAATGATAAGCCGTCTCTTGAAGCGACAAATATATATTTCTATTTTGTTTTGATTTTGAATTAGATTATTCCAATCAAATCCATTGTAAGAAATTGTAAATTAGAAATCAACAAAAGAAAAAGTAAGTGGATCTAACCCATTGAATCGTGACTATATCCACTATTCTGATATTAAAATTCGATAGAGATGAAATTGGAACAGTCGATTTCTTTTTATTTCATATTTATTTGGACTCCACAAGAATCCGTCGATATTTCCGATTCAATCTTCTTGTTCCTAGGAATAAATTAATATTCTATTCGAGATAAAGAAAACATTTATTTCAAGTTACAACCTAAGAGCCTTTTCAACATCTTATCTTTCTTTGATTCCAGAACACAACAAGATCCATTTCTATCTATATATTCTATCTATTCTATAATAGATAGAAACCTAAATCAAATCATGTCTTCACATATCAAATATTTCCATATCGATACATATGACACTTTTGTTCTGCCAATGTGATGGAAGTGAGTGCGAAAAAAACTTTCATTTAGTCTCCTATTATTTAATTTAATATTATTAAATATTGTATTAGATTGAAAAATAGGAACTTCGAATCTTTTCTGATATACATAAAGTAAATAGAAAAAGATTCGAAGTGGATTCTCGACCCGTGAAATGAAAAAATAGCCTCTGGAGTTTTTGTTTTATATTCATCTGAAGGAAATATGAGAAAACAATAAATAAAAGAAATAAAATGAAGGAAATATATCAGAATTAATTTAATACATAGAAAAAATACATAAAAATATTGATTTTATCAATTTCACGAACAAGATCCAAGAATAAGATTAGTTGATGGAGGGAGGGTAGATCTGGGGATCAACCAGTAGCGAGAGGGATCGCTTCTTCCTTGAATTGAAGAGTTCGTTCAAAAATTCATCTATCTGATTGATGAGCCATAAGACAATTCATGGTTCAGACGACTAGTAAAATAGAAAGAATAAACGAATTGAGTTCATGGATTTACCTAAGTCAGGTTATGGACCAATACAAGAAAATATTTTTTATATTCGAAACCAATTAATTATAAGGGGCAGTGCACGAAATCAAATCATACATAAAAATCGAATCCCCAGCGCCCCATAACATAAGGTGCTCGGAAATGGTTGAAGTAGTTGAATAGGAGGATTGCTATGACTATAGCCTGGTAAATTACCAAAGATGAAAATGATTTATTTGATATTATGGATGACTGGTTACGTAGGG
>NW_026440385.1:30000-57500 GCF_025698485.1 Gossypium arboreum
ATCTATTCATCGAGCAAAAGGAGAGAGGATTCGAACCCTCGATAGTTCTTTGTTTCGAACTATACCGGTTTTCAAGACCGGAGCTATCAACCACTCAGCCATCTCTCCAGCTAATTTCTATTTTATTTTATTCCACCGAATCGAACATGGCCATATGAGTTGATACCATCACTATGTATAGAAAGATATCGTGTGTGAACCTATAGGTCAATCTATTTATCTGTATATATAGATAGATGAAATGCATAATCTAGCATGCCTATTTGTGAACGTGAAATAAAAAAATCACCCTCGACCCCATGTCCGAATAAAAGCGGTTAAAGGGTTGGAAATAAGTCATATAGAATCAATCGATTCATGGTAAAATCCTCTACCTTGCATTTTATTAATTTTTTGGTCAATATCATAGAGGATCAAATGGTATAGTTCTTTTGTTGGAGGATTAGAAACATGACTATTGCTTTCAATTGGCTGTTTTGCATTAATTGCTACTTCGTCAATCTTACTGATTAGTGTACCTGTTGTATTTGCTTCTCCTGATGGTTGGTTGAGTAACAAAAATATTGTATTTTCCGGTACATCTTTATGGATTGGATTAGTTTTTCTAGTGGGTATCCTTAATTCTCTTATTTCTTGAATCTATCCATTCTGGATCCAAAAATGACCCCTCCCACGAATTTTTCAGATTTTGAGACACATTCAATAATAGAAGTATAAGTTTGAAAATAAAAAAAAATTAGAGGGGTCAGTCAAACTCTGTAATCTGTAATGTAACTTGAATGAAATAAATAGAATTTGAATGATGAATGAAAAGAAAATAATAAAATCAAATCATAATAAAAAAAATGAAAATAAATTAATAATTTATTTTAATTATATAAATTAAATTATTAATTTTCTATTTAACTTAAATTAAATATTAAATAATAATAAATTCTAAATATACTAAATATAAATAATAACTAAATAATAACTAAATAGAAATAAAATAAATAATAACTAAATAGAAATAAAATAATAACTAAATAGAAATAAAAATATATATAAAATATATATAATAATATATATAAAAATAATATATAAATTATAAATAGATAATATAATAATAGATAGAATAATAAAATAAATAATATAGAAATAGATTTATAAATCGAAATATATTAATATAATAATATAAATATTATTAATTACTTAATATTCTTAATATTAATAATAATATAAATTAATATTAATTGCTAATAACGTAATTTGATTAATTGATAAGCATTTGAATTGTTATATAATTTCGATTGTTAATTGGTTTAGTAGTGGAATTTGATAAAATCGCCTGAACTGAAGAAAGTATCTGTCCTAGCTCTGACCAAATATTCTTTCGTATCAAGAATCAAGAACGAAAATGCGGATATAGTCGAATGGTAAAATTTCTCTTTGCCAGGAGAAGACGGGTTCGATTCCGCTATCCGCCAGGGCAATGTATTTAAGATAAGAGGATAAAAGATTCGTTATAGTTGACTGTAAATAGTTGACTGGAATTGGAATATAATACCCTAAAGAAAAAATGACTAGTTAATAGGGTCAAGTCTAATTTTTTTGTCAAAAAATGTAATGTTGCAGGAACAGGATTTGAACCCATGACCTCAAGGTTATGAGCCTTGCGAGCTACCAAACTGCTCTATCCCGCGATGAAAAGAAACCAAACTAATGGACAAACAAAGATTGAATGCGCCCTCTTCCATATATGTACAAATAGAATAGCCTATTTATACAGAATGGTAAAGGGCCCTCTATGATCATCGATCATAGAAATAAATAGAAAAAGTAAATATTTTAATCCTTACCAACTTGATCTTGTTGCCCCGGCAACAAACATACGTGACCATTTGATCCGGATAGTCCAAAGTCTGATAGTCTCTCGGTCTTCCGGTCGAAAAGCAACGTCGATGAAGACGTGTGGGTGCGCTATTTCGTGGTGAGGATTGTAACTTTCCATGAATTTTCCATTTCTCACTCAACGACGGAACTTTGCTTATTTCTTTTTGAGGATCGACGAATCAAATGATATTTTGTTCCAATTTTGCCTCTTCTTCTCCTATGAATCAAACTTTTCTTTGCCATAATGGTTCAGTTCCTATTATTATCAATGATACAAGTCGGATCCTAGATGTAGAAATAGAGGGCATACCCCTTCTCCATCGAAAGAGATGATATTATCGCAGATACAGCGCATAACATAAATTAACCAAATTTGCCCGATGTAAGGCAATCAAAGAAAGCCGCATAAGTAAATATATAACCTACAGAAAAGTGGGCTAATCAACCAATCTTGCCTGCACAATAGAAAAGCCACTGGTTTATCTCTCCATCGAATCAAATTAGCTAAAGGTGTGCGTTCATGAGCCCATGCTAAAGTTTCGATCAATTCTTGCCAATATCCGCGCAAGAAATTAAGAACATAAATCCGGTAGCCCAAACAAGATGTCCAAATAAGAACATCCACGCGAGACTGATAAACTATTCATACCAAATGGGTTATACCCATTGATAAGTTGTGAAAGTTTTGAATAATCTCTTAACCATCCCATCAAATAAGTGGAAGATTCATTTGGATAATTATTATTATCATTATCCGATATTACTAATGAGTAAACCTCTAGCAACAAGATAAAAAGCGAATTTTTCCTTCTGTGAAATGAAATTCGAATTTGGAGAGACAAATAAAACGAATTTTATCCTCCTCTATTGCGTATGTATATAGAATTTAAATAGAGAAAAAATAGAATAGAAATATAGAGTTTTGCATCTTTCTATATCTCCCGAAAATTCTATTTTTACTAATAATCCCTGTTCTTGGATCGGATTCTAACGAATCGAATCTTTCGACAATTTGTAATAAACTCTTTCTTTATTAAATTCAAAAATGCAAATTAGAAGACAAGAACAATAGAATAATAAGAAAAGTAAGAATAAAGTAAGATAATAAAGAAAGTGGATTATCTTATCATATACATCTATTTTATTTGATTTAAAAAGATGGGCAAGTCCTTTTATTTAATTCTACATTCCTTGCACTTATTAGATATCTATTAGATATATAGATTCGCTTAGATATACTTAGTATTTAGATATAATTAGTATAATATACGAATTATAATATAATCGTTATAAGATATATTTCTAACTAAACAATATAACAATAACAGGTACAAATATTAAATTGAGGTACCCATTTTATGACAACTTTCAGCAGTTTTCCCTCTATTTTTGTGCCTTTAGTAGGCCTAGTATTTCCGGCAATTGCAATGGCTTCTTTATCTTTGTATGTTCAAAAAACTAAGATTTTTAGATTCGATGGGGCCAAGACCAAATCTTATCTATTTTTTCAAGACTTAGATGTCATGGATACCTATTTAGTAGAATATTGTATAACATCCGGCTTACCCGAACCGAACATAAATGAAAAAGCCCCTCTTATGCATACGTAAACATGGTATAGGGTTAAATGAATTATAGCAAGTGGATCGGTACCGAACGGATGTATGAAATTAAAGTCTATATATCTAGTAGATCCGTATAGGCGATCATATAAAGGGGATGATTTTAGATCGAAGCAATTTGATGAATTCCTTCTAAAGTTCATATCAAAATAGTACTAGTTGATGAGAGTTACTTCGGAAACAAAAAAAGTAAAGTCGAATTTTTTTGGTTATTCTCTCAATTCGAATAAAATGCAACTGGATCTAGTATGTATGAGTTGGCGATCAGAATCTATATGGATAGAATTTATAGTGGGATCTCGAAAAACAAGCAATTTTTGCTGGGCCTTTATCCTTTTTTTTGGTTCATTAGGGTTTTTATTAGTTGGAACTTCTAGTTATCTTGGTAGGAATTTGATATCTTTATTTCCGTCTCAGCAAATAGTTTTTTTTCCACAAGGAATCGTGATGTCTTTCTATGGGATCGCAGGCCTCTTTATTAGTTCCTATTTGTGGTGCACAATTTTTTGGAATGTAGGCAGTGGTTATGATCGATTCGATAGAAAGGAGGGAATAGTCTGTATTTTTCGTTGGGGTTTTCCTGGAAAAAATCGTCGCATCTTTCTACGATTCCTTATGAAAGATATTCAGTCCATCAGAATAGAAGTTAAAGAGGGTATTTATGCTCGTCGTGTCCTTTATATGGAAATCAGAGGCCAGGGGGCCGTTCCCTTGACTCGTACTGATGAGAATTTGACTCCGCGCGAAATTGAACAAAAAGCTGCTGAATTGGCCTATTTTTTGCGTGTACCGATTGAAGTCTTTTGAAATGAATTGCAGAATAAAAGCTTTCTCGCCGGGAGGAAAAAGCTCAATCCAAGAATCCTCTTTTTTCTATAGCAGAACTAAACTGAAGTTTCTTCAGAATGCCCATTCAAACCAAAGCGGACGTATACGGAAGAGTCATAACATAAAAAAACAGTTTTTTTTGTCCACAAAAATAGTTTTTTATGCGTCTGTAAATGTAAAACCGCTCAACTTAATTCAGTAACAAAATAAGCAAGAAATCGAAATACTGGATTCATCTCATATATCAAATCGAAATAAAGACTTTCGCTTTTTATTTGCAATATTTGGAGTTGATACGTTAGATACAGATAGATCATATCTTGTAAATTTTCTCTACTTTTCTTTTCTCAATCGGCCCCTCCCCTTTTATCCTTTCTTTTGTGCTCCTTAAGAACTAAAGAACTAAACAAGTGGATTTCTTTCTTATAACATAATGATAAACGTAATGATAACTTTTCTGTCTTTTTTTGTCACTCATTTTGATCAGCATAATATTTTCCTAATTTTTTTCAATTATTGCTGGACTCTAGACTATATATAGTTTAGATAACCCGCGAAAATTTTCGACATATTTGATTGCGATCTTGATATAGACAGGGCGCTCCTTCGTCTCAAAATCTGAATAGAACAATCTTTATTATTTGAAGCGGTTCTTTCGGGCAGTTATCAAAAGAGGGCAATTGCTTCGAATTTGATCAATTGAGATATATGGAAACAAAAACAATATAACAATAATATATATATTTCATTCGAATTCAAAGTGGATTCTTATTTTCTATATTCTGTATTCTTTTTAGATTCAATTAGATTCAAGGGCTAAGCACTGAATCAAAAAAAAACAGAGAATAGATTCATGGGCCCCTACTTTATAATATAATGAAAGGCATGCTTGATAGAAAGATTAGATCACATAAAGTCAACGAATGAGGTGGGTTCATTAACAACTCACAGATGAAAAAATGGCAAAAAAGAAAGCATTCACTCCCCTTCTATATCTTGCATCTATAGTATTTTTGCCCTGGTGGATCTCTCTCTCATTTAATAAAAGTCTGAAATCTTGGATTACTAATTGGTGGGATACTAGGCAATCCGAAACTTTTTTGAATGATATTCAAGAAAAAGTATTCTAGAACAATTCATAGAAGTAGAGGAACTCTTCCTGTTGGACGAAATGATAAAGAATACCCGGAAACACATCTACAAAAGCTTCGTATAGGAATCCAAAAAGAAACGATCCAATTGATCAAGCTGCACAATGAGGATCATATCCATACGATTTTGCACTTCTCGACCAATCTAATCTGTTTCGTTATTCTAAGTGGTTATTCTATTTTGGGGAATGAAGAACTTCTTATTCTTAACTCTTGGGTTCAAGAATTCCTATATAATTTAAGCGACACAATAAAAGCTTTTTCTATTCTTTTATTAACAGATTTATGTATAGGATTTCATTCGCCCCACGGTTGGGAACTAATGATTGGCTCTATATACAAAGATTTTGGATTTGCTCATAATGATCAAATTATATCTGGTCTTGTTTCTACTTTTCCAGTCATTCTAGATACAATTTTAAAATATTGGATCTTTCGTTATTTAAATCGTGTATCTCCGTCACTTGTAGTTATTTATCATTCAATGAATGACTGAAAAATGATTCACGGATTCAATTAGAATCTTTCTTACTTTCGAGATAAGCAAAGCATGCAAAGTCGTACTTACTTTACTCTTTCTACCCATCAGGAGAATACAATTTCTCCTCTGTTTCAGTCATTTTTTTTTTTCAGTTTTCAGTAAAGTAAATAGCAGAATCGTGGCTAGGGAACTATACTAGTGACCTACCTAATTTTATTGTAGAAATTTTCGGGATCAATGATTGGACCATGCAAACTAGAAATACTTTTTCTTGGATAAAGGAGGAGATTACTCGATCCATTTCCGTATCGCTCATGATCTATATAATAACCGGGGCTTCCATTTCAAATGCATATCCCATTTTTGCGCAGCAGGGGTATGAAAATCCACGAGAAGCAACTGGGCGTATTGTATGTGCCAATTGCCATTTAGCGAATAAACCCGTGGATATTGAGGTTCCACAAGCGGTACTTCCTGATACTGTATTTGAAGCGGTTGTTAGAATTCCTTATGATATGCAACTGAAACAAGTTCTTGCTAATGGTAAGAAAGGGGCTTTGAATGTGGGTGCTGTTCTTATTTTACCAGAGGGTTTGAGTTAGCCCCGCCTGATCGTATTTCGCCGAGATGAAAGAAAAGATAGGCAATCTGTCTTTTCAGAACTACCGCCCACTAAGAAAAATATTCTTGTGATAGGTCCTGTTCCTGGTAAAAAATATAGTGAAATCACCTTTCCTATTCTTTCCCCAGACCCTGCTAGTAATAAGGATGCTCATTTCTTAAAATATCCCATATACGTAGGCGGAAACAGGGAAGGGCCAGATTTATCCGACAGGAACAAAAGTAACAATACTGTTTATAATGCTACGGCAACAGGTATAGTAAGCAAAATCATACGAAAAGAAAAAGGGGGTACAGAAATAACCATAACGGATGCCTTGGATGGACATCAAGTGGTTGATATTATCCCCAGGACCAGAACTTCTTGTTTCAGAGGGTGAATCTATCAAACTCGATCAACCATTAACAATTAATCCTAATGTGGGTGGATTTGGTCAGGGGATGCAGAAATAGTACTTCAAGACCCACTACGCGTCCAAGGTCTTTTGTTCTTCTTGGCATCTATTGTTTTGCACAAATCTTTTGGTTCTTAAAAAGAAACAGTTTGAGAAGGTTCAAGTGTCCGAAATGAATTTCTAGATCTGTGGATTTATCAACATCAAATTTGTAAAAAGAACAAATTATTCCTGGCAATTAGGTTAGGTATAATGAAAAAGGGATGAAAAGTCTTTTGCTTGTTTCTATTCTTTCTCTAGGAATTGCTTTTACCGCATTCAAAATTCAAAACAAAATATGTATATTGTGAAGAAGACTATTTGTCTTTACCTCTTTTTTCTTTTTCAATCTAAATTGGACTAAATTGGGGGGGGGGTGTAATTATATTCCTATTGTCAGTGTCAGATTTAAATGTTACAGAATAGGTTTTGTTTTCTAAATTCAATTTGAGTAGATACTAAACATAAGATAAGTAAGTGGAGAATAGAAAGGAAGGATAAATTAAATGAGGGGAACAAATAATTACAGGGAGTATTCTTCGTCTTTCTAGCCTTCGACACAAGAAAAGGGTGTGTAAAATTCCTTTTCTTGTGTCGAAATATCTTTAATTCAGGACCCGTTCGTCAAAGATTTCTATTCTTAGTTTCGATTTTCCAGATTTTTCAGAACCCTTTATTTTTCGATTTACTTATAATAGAATAAGTAATAAGGATAATATAATAAGTATAAAATAAGTCGAAATAAGTATAATATACTAAGTAATGGACAACCAAAAAAAGAAGGAATCCTTACCGATTTTTTGATAAAATAGAATCAAGGCGATAAACTTATAAAATAATTTCAAACTTTGATGAAATACTAAAATAAATCGAGTAAGGTTAGACTAGTCTAGAAAAGGTTTGAATCTGGTCGACAGAAAAAAAGAAATATTAAATATATATTGTATTGTGTCATCCAATTGAGTGATTCCTTTTTTCTTCTAACCTTGAAAGTATCGATAGATACTATCGAAGAGCAGATGCTATGAATCAATTAATTGAAATTGAGTTCATTTTCAAAAAATCATCGGAAAAAGTGATCCATTTGTTGTCATTTATACGACCAAAATATTATGATCATGATCATTAAGAATTCAACAGGACCCTTCCTCGCGAATCAGACAAAGAAGAGGAGGCGGGCCCCGTTGAGTTCTTACTTTCATGCCTATAACTTAGTTCGTCCCATTATCCATTATTCCATATTACAGGGACGAACCCAATCCAGAATATGAACCATAAAAGAAAATACCTATTAAACCGATCACAGGAATACCAGTTACCGTACCTATTATCCAAGAGAATCCTTCCAGTAGTATCGGCCATTTATCCCTTCCTCCGCATTTCATCAAGTGGTCATGCTAAAGACATAAACAGTCATAGATAATTATGAGATACAATCCTTCCGAATGGGATAAGAGAATTCCTACTATTATTTAGTATTCTACTACTCTTTTTTCTTAATTGAAGAAATAATTGGAAAATAAAACAGCAAGTACAAAATGAGTAATAACCCCAGTAGAGACTGGTACGATTCAATTCAACATTTTGTTCGTTCGGGTTTGATTGTGTCATAGCTCTATAATTAATTCGAATTAGGTTTATCGTTGGATGAACTGCATTGCTGATATTGACCCCAAAAAAGAAACGGTAGGTACAGCTAGTCCGTGAACAGCCAACCATCGCACTGTAAAAATTGGATAGGTTCGATCTATGGTCATTGGGTCCTCCTAAAAAGATCTACTAAATTCATCGAGTTGTTCCAAAGAATCAAAACGGCCAGTTATTAATGGAATTCCTTGTCGGCTCTCTGTAAAATACTCGTTTGGACGAGGGCTTCCAAACACATCATAAGCTAAACCTGTGCTGACGAATAACCAACCCGCGATGAATAGGGAAGGTATAGTAATACTATGAATGACCCAGTATCGAATACTGGTAATAATATCAACAAAGAACGTTCTCCTGTGCTTCCAGACATGCCGAGCTCCACATATTCTTGTAGGGGATCGATTCCGTAAAAGATGGGATCAGTAAATGGGAATTCACCGAAACTAAATCTTTGTGAGATCGTCAATATTGTACCAAAGGTATTTTTAGAGTATACCGAATCAGTATAGCTATCCTTCTTCTGACACAGCAACGCAATTTCAAACAGTATATCGACGTGAAGTGCTAGATAATTTCTTTCTTCTTCTTGCTTGTCGATGTATAACCAGGTATCATGCAATAGAAAATTCCTCAAATTCCTGGAGGTATTGGCTTGGGCCTAGAAACGGAAGATCAGGTAACCCGTGAATCCAACGAGTTGGTTTATAATAATTCATGAAGGAAATTATCATATTTCCGCAAGTCAATTAGATGCGAAATATAAAATTGACTTTTTTTCGTAGTTGCACAAGAGGTTTTGTTTTTTGTTGGAAGCCCTCTTTTTTTTTTTATTTTTATTTTAAGGAATTGCTTAGTCGTCTAGTAACAAGTAAGAGTAGTCGTTAGATATAGATAAAAAAAAAAGAGCAAGGAATAAAAAAAAATTCTACTAATCAATATTTGTGAGGCGGCCTTTCTTGTATTCTTGTATTAGATCCAAGGTTTTTCTTGACCTAACTACAAAGATGATGAATCGATTTCTTTTCTTTTCTACTCTTGTCCTGCCGCTCTATTTTTGTGAATACCATTTATAATGATTGATGAAGCAAAAATTTCAATTGAACTTATTATTTCAATTGGTATTTTGCTTATCCCCTCTCGTTTAAAATTGAAACTTAGGTAAGTGCTTTATAAACATATGTATAAAAGAACATATTTCATTTAGCTCCTTCATGCCTACTATAACTAGTTATTTCGGTTTTTACTAGCGGCTTTAACTATAACCTCAGCTTTATTTATTGGTCTGAGTAAGATACGACTTATTTGAAAATTAATTCAATGAACGAACAATTCATAAAAACAAAGCTTTCTGCCCTATTCCATATATTCTATAGCTCCTTACCGTGTTAATTATCAATTATTAGGTATTGATATTCATGGGCAATAGAAATTAATATTTAGGGATAGATATTACCTTTCTTTTTCTCCTTTCAAATAAATTGAAATGATTGAAGTTTTCTATTTGGAATCGTCTTAGGTCTAATTCCTATTACTTTGGCTGGATTATTCGTAACCGCATATTTACAATACAGACGTGGTGATCAGTTGGACCTTTGATTAATTAACATACCCTTTTTTTGACTGACCCCTTTAATTCTTAAATTTTTTAATTTCAATTTATTTAATAATTTGAATTTAATAATTTAATCCAAGGAGGTCAAATTCAATTGCTGTTCAATTTTTTTTCAGTTCGGTGTAATTTTCGACCTAACAAGAGCGGAATCGCGCTCTGTAGGATTTGAACCTACGACATTGGGTTTTGGAGACCCACGTTCTACCGAACTGAACTAAGAGCGCTTTCTTAATAAATAAGACTGTAAAAAAGAGGATTCTTTTATTTTATAACCCCAATACATCGCGCACAACTATACTATCATATATCATATATAATATGAAAACGATAGATTATGTATGCTTAATTTTAATCAATCTAAAACGACTCCTCGTTACTGCTCAAAGGAAGTAATAGGTAGGGATGACAGGATTTGAACCCGTGACATTTTGTACCCAAAACAAACGCGCTACCAAGCTGCGCTACATCCCTTTCAATTGGCCTACAATGTCATTGTAGAGAATCCCTGTCTTGTTTTCCACACCTTATTTCATCTATTGATATACAAAACGGATCTTTCCATTTCCTCTTTTGGTCTCATATCATATAACAACCATATAATGAATAATAAATGAATATTTTTAGCAGGAATTCTCAGGCGGAAAGGGACCTATTTTGTTTTGCTGTTTTAAGAAAGGAAAATCTTATCTATCGAATCATTGTACATTTAAATTTGAATTTTGAATTAGGAATTCCGGGTACAAATAGACAAATCCAAGTGGTCTTTAACCACACATACATGCGATTATATATGTATTACCATAATGTAATACGATAAAGAAGGAGGATTTTAAATGCGAGATCTAAAAACATATCTTTCCGTAGCACCGGTACTAAGTACTCTCTGGTTCGGTTCTTTAGCGGGTTTATTGATAGAGATCAATCGTTTCTTCCCGGATGCGTTAACATTCCCTTTTTTTTAATTCGAGTTATTGTCGCGGGACGGGGCGAAAAAGATTAGATCGAGATACAATCAAATATCTGTGACTACTCTCTCGCCCCCCCCCTTTTTTTAGTTTTTTTTTAGAATTAGATAAGAATTAGATAAAATAAATAAGGAAGGTAGAACGAAAAAAGTGGATTCAACCTCACCGAAACTCGGGTTCAAGCTCCAATTAAATTACTAGTAGAGCGAAAAGAAATGTGGCTGGAACAACAGTATCCTACAAGATACTTAAAGAAAATACCGTACGGTGGTTTGATTCTAAATAGAGTTCGAAATCGTTGTATTACTTATTCTTATTATTTACTATAAATCTATATTGATTTACTATATTGATTGCAACAAAATCTTTCAAGATTTGGTTTGAGTTAACAACTTTTATTTCTTTTTTTCATTCCTTTCTTCTTCGCTTTTGATCGGAAAATAGAAAAGTTGGGTGAATTAAAAACTCAAAGGAGGTTCATGGCCAAGAGTAAAGATGTCCGAGTAACGATTATTTTGGAATGTACCAGTTGTGTTCGAAACGGCGTTAATAAGGAATCAACAGGTATTTCCAGGTATATTACTCAAAAAATCGACACAATACATGATCGATTGGAATTGAAGAAATTCTGTCCTTATTATTACAAACATACAATTCACGGGAGATAAAGAAATAAATCGAATCAAGTGCTCGTATGTCACCACTTCCCGAGAATATGAAAATATGACATTAGGTATATAATATATTAAGTATATAATTAGTTATATAACGCATATTTTCTTTCTATATTATTAATATTATTTATTTAAATATTATTAATATATTTTAATTTATATATATTTAAATTATATATTGAAATGATAAATAATAATAAAATAAACAATACAATAATAAAATAAACAAACCAAATCCTATTTATTATATTAATTCTATAATTTGAATTTTCAAAATAGGATTTTAGAAATAGAGATAGGGATAGGATTCTTTTTAGAAATATTAGAAATAAGGAATAAAGAAATCATGGATAAATCCAAGCGACTCTTTCTTAAATCCAAGCGATCTTTTCGTAGGCGTTTGCCCCCGATCCAATCGGGGGATCGAATTGATTATAGAAACATGAGTTTAATTAGTCGATTTATTAGTGAACAAGGAAAAATATTATCTAGGCGAGTAAATAGATTGACCTTAAAACAACAACGATTAATTACTATTGCTATAAAACAAGCTCGTATTTTATCTTCGTTACCCTTTCTTAATAATGAGAAACAGTTTGAAAGAAGCGAGTCGACCACTAGAACTACTGCTCTTAGAACCAGAAATAAATAAACACCCTTCAAAGAATCGAATCCGGTTGGGGAAGAAAAAAATATTTTTTTATTGAGCGTCTTCGCTCATCTTGTTTTGATGACCTTATCAGAATCAGAATTTTTATCATATTAATTTCTACTCTACCTTCCCCGAGTTCATTCTCGAGGAACCCCATTTCATTTAAAGCATTTCGTTGGATTCCTTCCGATCTCCTTATTTTCTAATCTCGTTGGAAATCATATAAAGACAATTCCTATTTGAGATAGCTATTTGTGCAAGTATTTTACGATTCAGAAGCAACTGTTTCTTGTACAGATTGTGTATTAATCGACTATAACTATAGGATACCCCACCCACGAATTACTGCATTTATTCAGTGATCCACAAACGACGAAAATCCCTTTTTCCTATCTCTATCGATGAGCCGAAACCAAAGCTCTTATTCTTTGTTGAGTAATAGTTCGAGTAAGTCTTGAATGAGCCCCCGAAAGCTTGATGCAAATAAACTAATTTTTTCGACGTCTACGAGCTATATATCCCCGTTTAATTCTGGTCATTGAATAAAAGAAATTTTGATGAATAACTAATTCTTTCTTTCAGTTATTCTTTTCTAGTCTATTAATAACAAAACGGATTCTTCAATGTATAAAATAAAAATTCCAATGGCTTTTGCTACTCTAACCGTCCCGACCACGATTTTCCTTTTTCTAGGCATTTCATTTCGCCTTGAAATAAGAAATTGTATTGATACTAGGTATCAAAAAAGCATATTAACTAAAATAAAGGGTAAATAGAAATGGATAAATAAATAGTGGGTTCCATCGTTTCTATGGTTACTTCTTAAACGGTGAGGTCCTCTCTATACACCGGAGCTCATTCCTTCATTTAATTGGTAACTTGTACAGTTCACACTCTTCGGCTCTACTCATAAATTTTCCAGTAATAGATCTTTCACAACGAGATCTATCTTATACAGTAACGGTATGTAAGGATGAGGATTAATTGGGCAGCTGACCCTGTTAGTCCGTTCTTTGCAGAAGTCGAAGCATAATCTTTTGCTTTTTAAATAGGATTTTCCCGCTTAATGGATAAGCATTTGCTACCAATGGAATTTTTCTCATCTTAAATTCTAAGATTGGATTTGCGCCAATGGAAACCATAAATTTCATACACAATAGAAGGATATGGTAGATCTAGCTTTTTTAGATAGTGAACGGACGAACCCCATTCTATTCACTGGTACGGATCGTTGATACTGAAAAAGTTGTTTCTTTTTTCTCAGCCCATGATCTGAACAAGTCCTTTTATACACCTAGTACATGTTCCTCGGCGCTGAGGACATCCCCCAAACAGGGGATTTCGTGACATTTCTAATTGGCTGTCTTGCATTTCTAATAAGTTGTTTAATAGTTGGCATACTGAATTATATACATAATAGACTGGTTTAGATCGATCCTAACCAGATGATTCTGAATTACTTCTTTTTCTATTTAATAGATTAATAAAATATTAACCCCTTAGGCTTTAGGCTTAAGTTAAGAAGGAAAGGAAGAAGAGGGATTAAATCAATCTTAATTAAATTGTGGATTGGTGTTAAATCGTTGCTATTGCTATTTGTTATTTAACTTATTTAACCGCTACAAGATCCACAATTCCATGAGCTTGGGCTTCTGTTGCTGACATAAAAACATCTCTTTCCATGTCTTCGGATACAACCCATAGGGGCTTGCCCGTTCTTTGTACATAAACCCTTGTGAGGCTTTCGCGAAGTTTCAGTAGTTCTTCCGCTTCCAGGATAAATTCTCCTGTTTGTGCCTCATAAAAAGAACTAGCAGGTTGATGGATCATTACCTGATGATATAACATAATAAAGGTTCTTCTAACTCACATAATGAGGCGAGAAGAATAGCTAAAAATAGCTAAAGAATAATAAGAAAAAAAGATAGAATTGAACAACCGTACAGGCATTTTTTGTGCATTGCATACGGCTTTACAATGGAATTCTCTTTTTTCTTTCATCGAAAAAAGAAAAAGAAAATAGAGAGCGTCTATTAGACCCAGATCACTAAATAATCCAATTACCACCCTTCTTTTTTTTTTTCGGAAAAGTTCAAAAATACTATGATGGCTCCGTTGCTTTATATATTTATTTCGTCTGTGATTCAGCAATCCCAAAGTTTCTTTTTTTTTTCAAAAAAAAGAAAGAAAAAAATAGTCTTTTTTTTTCGTACTCTTTTATTTTATAACATAAATATTGTTATAAATATTGTTAATAGCCTCTGGTGTGAAAAGAAAAAAAGTTTGTGACGCTGAGATGGGCCCACGAAAGCTAAGATAAAATTGGAAATGCCCTTTCTCTCATACTACTCTTTCGATACATAATCTAATGTTTTGAAAAAAAAAAGAAATCAAAAAAAATATCATATCGAATTCGAAGTGCCATGCTATTATTACTTACTAATTCATATTTCATATGGCGAAGGCATAGTCTTCTTTTTTCTTTCCATCAAATAAAAAAAACTCATTGGCGCCGAGCGTGAGGGAATGCTAGACGTTTGGTAATTTCTCCTCCGGCCAGGAGAAAAGATCCCATTGAAGCAGCCAATCCCATGCATATTGTATGCACATCTGGTTGCACAAATTGCATAGTATCATAAATAGCTACTCCGGGTATTACCCATCCGCCAGGAGAGTTTATAAACAAATACAGATCTTTGGTATCATTCTCTATACTGAGATATACCATAAGACCAATAAGTTGATTCGAGATCTCGCTATCAACCTCTTGGCCTAAAAAAAGTAATCTTTCTCGATAAAGTCGGTTGATTAGGATAAAATTGTATCCCTTAGTAGCCGTACAGGCACCTTTTGATGCATACGGTTCAACAAAAATTGCGAAAAAAAAATCAATGTGTAGATTCCAGCCATCCTTCGTTTTTCTAGTGTGCCTTTTCTAACTTCTAATTTCTAACGAAGGGCTTTTCTTACATTTTTAAATAAAATGAAATTAAAGAAAGATAAGTTTTGGCCCGTTTTCCTATAATCTATAATATAGAAAAATTCGCTAAACTTATCGCACAAACTTTTCATTGATCTATTTTTTTCATTGGGATTCAATCAAATCACGATGTCATTTTCTTGTTCCTGAATGGGTTTCATCAATTTTTATTCAATTTTTTAGGTTTATGCTCTACTCCGAGTAAAGATCCGCCCGATTTTGATTTGCGCATATAGGACAAATGACCCAATACCACATCTTTTGCTATGATTTCATTTCCTTTTTATTTTAATTCCTTTTTCTTTCATGTTTTCCGCCAAATATTCAACGTATTTCTCATATTATTCGATTGATTAATAGTTTGAAATCGTTCTTATTTCTATTCAATTTGTAAATAAAAAGATTTATGATTATGATATAGGTGGTAATCATAAATGTATTACCAATTGGGTTTTTTCTAAACGGAGCCTGGATGCTTCATTTTTTCGGTCCAACCAAGCCAACCATAAATCATTCTAATTGAAAATATTAATCTGGATACCCCCCCAAAAAAATGAAATGGATCTCTAATTGCACTTCATTACACTTCACGCTACAAATTTTGATAATTCAATCAATCTTTTTTGGGCGAAACAGAGGATATCTCGATCGGGCGAGAGAACGGGGGAATCCCATATGACCCAATATATTTGACAAGTCGCACTATACGTCAACCCAAACTGCATCTTCCTCTCCCGGATTTCGAAAAGGAACTTTTGGAACACCAATAGGCATTAAAGGAAAGAAAAAGAATTAAATACTATATTTCACTTTGATCTGGAAGCGTAATAATGGTCTTAATAATATTGGCCTCATATTTTATACATAGATAGAATAAGGCCATAAAATATAAAATAAAGAAAGACAGAATGAATGAAAGAGAATTCTTACCAATAGGTCCTTTGAATGATGAACAAATAGGGATACGTTCATTCATAAAAAATAGGATCAACCCCCATTGCGTATTGATACTTATCGGGTATAGAATAGATCTGCTTCTCTTTTTTCTTCTGAGCCGAATTCTTCCCTTAATTACTAATGGAATAGAACAAATATTAATCCTTTCTCCGAAAGAATCCACCCAAAAGGGGAGGTATTCCAATGCAATAAAGTTACATAGTGTCTATTTTTCGTTGATAAAGGGGTATTTCCATGGGTTTGCCTTGGTATCGTGTTCATACTGTCGTATTGAATGATCCCGGTCGCTTGCTTTCTGTTCATATAATGCATACGGCTCTGGTTGCTGGTTGGGCCGGTTCAATGGCTCTATATGAATTAGCCGTTTTTGATCCCTCCGATCCGTTCTTGATCAATGTGGAGACAAGGTATGTTCGTTATACCCTTCATGACTCGTTTAGGAATAACCAATTCATGGGGCGGTTGGAGTATTACAGGGGGGACTATAACAAATCCGGGTATTTGGAGTTACGAAGGTGTGGCCGGAGCACATATTGTGTTTTCTGGCTTGTGCTTCTTGGCAGCTATCTGGCATTGGGTATATTGGGATCTAGAAATTTTTTGTGATGAGCGCACAGGAAAACCTTCTTTGGATTTGCCCAAGATTTTTGGAATTCATTTATTTCTCTCAGGAGTGGCTTGCTTTGGCTTTGGCGCATTTCATGTAACAGGATTGTATGGTCCTGGAATATGGGTGTCGGACCCTTATGGACTAACTGGCAAGGTCAACCTGTAAATCCGGCGTGGGGCGTGGAAGGTTTTGATCCTTTTGTTCCGGGAGAATAGCCTCTCATCATATTGCAGCAGGGACATTGGGCATATTAGCGGGCTTATTCCATCTTAGTGTCCGCCCGCCCCAACGTTTATACAAAGGATTACGTATGGGAAATATTGAAACCGTCCTTTCCAGTAGTATAGCTGCTGTCTTTTTTGCAGCTTTTGTTGTTGCCGGAACTATGTGGTATGGTTCAGCAACTACCCCATCAATTATTTGGTCCTACTCGTTATCAATGGGATCAAGGATACTTCCAGCAAGAAATATATCGAAGGGTTAGTGCTGGGTTAGCCGAAAATCAAAGTTTATCAGAAGCTTGGTCTAAAATTCCTGAAAAATTAGCTTTTATGATTACATTGGCAATAATCCGGCAAAGGAGGATTATTCAGAGCGGGTTCAATGGACAACGGGGATGGAATAGCCGTTGGGTGGTTAGGAGCACCCTATCTTTAGAGATAAAGACGGGCGTGAACTTTTTGTACGTCGTATGCCTACTTTTTTTGAAACATTTCCGGTTGTTTTGGTAGACGGAGACGGAATTGTTAGAGCGGATGTCCCTTTTAGAAGGGCAGAATCAAAGTATAGTGTCGAACAAGTAGGTGTAACTGTTGAGTTCTATGGCGGCGAACTCAATGGAGTGAGTTATAGTGATCCTGCTACTGTGAAAAAATATGCTAGACGTGCTCAATTGGGTGAAATTTTTGAATTAGATCGTGCTACTTTGAAATCCGATGGTGTTTTTCGTAGCAGTCCGAGGGGTTGGTTTACTTTTGGGCATGCTTCGTTTGCCTTGCTTTTCTTCTTCGGACACATTTGGCATGGTGCTAGAACCCTGTTCAGAGATGTTTTGCCGGTATTGATCCAGATTTGGATGCTCAAGTGGAATTTGGAGCATTCCAAAACTTGGAGATCAACTACAAGAAGACAAGTAGTCTGATGCAAGATTGCTTTGTTATTTTTGCTTCTACTTCTATTTGTGATTTGCCATAGGCTGCTGGAAAAATCTTGATTTAAATCGCTGCCTTTTCTTTGATTCTTGTTCTTTCTTTATTCGGAGATGATTCCAAATAAACAGGTACGGAAGCTATAATTGTAAACCACGATCAATTTATGGAAGCATTGGTTTATACATTCCTCTTAGTATCTACTCTAGGGATAATTTTTTCGCTATCTTTTTCGAGAACCGCCTAAAATTCTAACTAAAAAATGAAATGATTTTCATTATCTCAATTGAGTAATGAGCCTCCCAATATTGGGAGGCTCATTACTCAATTAATCCCATGTTCCTCGAATGGATCTCTTAATTGTTGAGAGGGTTGCCCAAAAGCAGTATATAAGGCGTACCCAGTAAAACTTACAAGTAAACCAGATATAGAGATGGCGACTAAGGTTGCTGTTTCCATTATTATATAATTTCAAGATCACAATGGGTCTATGATAAGATTGTTTATTTACAGCGGAATGATATACAAAGTCAACAGATCTCACTGAATACAAAATAAGATTTATGGCTACACAAACCGTTGAGGTAGTTCTAGATCTGGTCCAAGACGAACTGTTGTAGGGGATTTTTGAAACCATTGAATTCGGAATATGGTAAGGTAGCCCCTGGATGAGGAACGACTCCTTTGATGGGTGTCGCAATGGCTTTATTGCGATATTCTTATCTATTATTTTGGAGATTTATAATTCTTCCGTTTTACTGGATGGAATTTCAATGAATTAGATTCACAAGAATCACGAAGCCTCGCGTTTCAATACAAAAATTGAAACTTTTAGTTCTCGATTTTTAGCCCCATTCTATTTCGGTAGTTCGACCGCGAAATTTATTTGTTTCTGTATTTCCGGAATATGAGTGTGTGACTTGTTATAATTGATCCTATTGATAGTACAGAAAATGGGTCTGTCATCTTGATCGAGATAGTTTTATCCCGTCGGATAGTCATTCTAGTATCTGGAGCACGGAATATATGAAATGGATCACAAAGTATTTGAACTATGATTCATACTTAATATTCAAACCTCGCGGCCGGACTCAAAAAAAAAATTCAAAGAAAGAGTTATATTATTTATAAATCGAAAGATTTTTTATTCTTTCAAACTCTCATTTAGTTTATGCTTATTTTGATCAAAGGACAAACCTTTCTTTTCTTTGTATTTTTATTTATTATATCTATTCTATTGATTGAATAAGTGATGATCCAATGGTTCTTACTCAAAGAATCTTTGGACTTAGTTTGAAGGTTTTATTGAATCATCGCGGTTCTGGTATGAATCTGAAGTTTCAATTGATTCATAGGGTCTTAACAAGAGAATTCCTATCAAAAAGAAAGAAAACAAGAATAAAGCCACATTTCATACAAAGAACAAATCAAAGCAAAGAAAAAGAAATAAGTAGGTAAATAGAAGATTCAAGAGGCCTGTAACGATCAACATAAAGACGACTGCGCCGACTTGATTTTTGGCATTATAATTACAACTACAACAAAGAGCTTTCGGATTTTCACTCTTTTGTGTCTTCAGATAAAATTGAATGAAAAGATTAAGAAGTTTCAAACTTTCTATTCCATATCCGTTTCAGCTAATACTTGGGTGTTTTGTTTGAGCTGTACGAGATGAAATTCTCATATACGGTTCTCGGGGGGGGGTCCTCTTGGTTTACCTATCTCAATAAAGTCTATGATTGGTTCGAAGAGCGCCTCGAAATTCAGGCGATTGCAGATGATATAACTAGTAAATATGTTCCTCCTCATGTTAACATATTTTATTGTCTAGGAGGAATTACGCTTACTTGTTTTTTGGTACAAGTAGCTACAGGATTTGCTATGACTTTTTACTATCGTCCAACCGTTACTGAGGCTTTTGCTTCTGTTCAATACATAATGACTGAAGCTAACTTTGGTTGGTTAATCCGATCAGTTCATCGATGGTCGGCAAGTATGATGGTCTTAATGATGATCCTGCACGTATTTCGTGTCTATCTCACTGGTGATTTTAAAAAACCTCGCGAATTAACTTGGGTTACAGGCGTGGTTTTGGGTGTGTTGACCGCATCTTTTGGCATAACAGGTTATTCCTTACCTCAAGACCAAATTGGTTATTGGGCAGTCAAAATCATAACAGGCGTTCCGGAAGTTATTTCGGTAATAGGATCACCTTTGGTAGAGTTATTTCATGGAAGTTCTAGTGTGGGACAATCCACTTTGACCCATTTTTATAGTTTACACACTTTTGTATTACCCCTTCTTACTGCTGTATTTATGTTAATGCATTTCCTAATGATACGTAAGCAAGGCATTTCTGGTCCTTTATAGAGAATATAGACCATAGCTATATTGTAACCAATAATTTATCTTATTACTTGGGGGAGGAACAATAGTATTTCATTGCTACAAATATGGATTATTGAAAAAAAAAATAAGACATGTATTTGGATATTTCCTTTCAACTACAACAATATTCTAGTATTTATTTGACATGAATAGTTGAAGGGAATTCCCCGAAGAAAATGGATTATGGGGGTGTGTGACTTGAACTATTGATTGGGCCGTGCAGAAATATGCCTTTATCTGCTACATTGGAATTCACAACCAAATGTGTCTTTGTTTCAACCACCGTGTAAGCCCCATACAAAGGATAGGCTGGTTCGCTTGAAGAGAATCTTTTCTATGATCAGACCTGACGATGTTGTGTATAAATAGGGCTCCGTAAGATCCAGTAGAATAAGTGATTTGGCATAATCAAAATTAGATTTTAGTTTTTTTACTTTCTTATCTTAATAGTATGAAAATGCATTCATTTCTTCTGCATCGACCCGATTTAATTATACTATCAGGTGAAACAAGGGATCTAAAGAAGAGCAAAGGCTAGACTATATTAGTAACAAGTAAATCCTTTGTATGTAAAAAATCTCGATATATTTTTGGGATAAAGGTGAATCGCAAGGCCTAAGACGACCCATAAAGCACTTGATCACGATCAATTTTGTACGCCTACTTGGGTATTGAGCATTTACCTGTAAAAATGAAATTCCTTGGAATGTATAATTGCAACTCCGTAAAATGGAATCAGGTAACTTTTTCTTACATATGGAACCATTCATATATGTGGGGATAACATATAGATTTATTTTAAACATATAGAATATAGATTTATTTTATAGGTATCCGTTTGTATCCATTTGATTCGATTGACTTTTGCTTGAGCCGGATGATGAAAAATTATCATGTCCGGTTCCTTTGGGGGATGGATCTAGAAAAATTCACCTATCCTAATAACAAAAAAACCTGACTTGAACGATCCTGTATTAAGAGCTAAATTAGCTAAAGGTATGGGTCATAATTATTATGGGGAACCCGCATGGCCCAATGATCTTTTATATATTTTTCCAGTAGTAATTCTCGGTACTATTGCTTGTAACGTGGGCTTAGCGGTTCTAGAACCTTCAATGATTGGTGAACCCGCGGATCCATTTGCAACTCCTTTGGAAATATTACCTGAATGGTATTTCTTTCCTGTATTTCAAATACTTCGTACAGTACCTAACAAGTTATTGGGTGTTCTTTTAATGGTTTCAGTACCCGCGGGATTATTAACAGTACCGTTTTTGGAAAATGTTAATAAATTCCAAAATCCATTTCGTCGTCCAGTAGCGACAACCGTTTTTTTGATTGGTACTGCAGTAGCCCTTTGGTTGGGTATTGGAGCAACATTACCGATTGATAAATCCTAACTTTAGGTCTTTTTTAAATTGAATCAATTAAAAAAAAAATATCATGATGTGCGTATCTAGGGAGTAGTCACTTCAAAGGCAAAGTGAATTCTCCCTAGATACATTTATTCAATTCTGGTCCGAATCTATGGATTGTGCTGAAGGTTCAAAATCCATTGGATTAAAATTTTGATAAATCAATTTCGAAATGCTTTTTCTACTTCTTTTCTAGAATGCCCAATATTTGTTTTACATCTTCTATGCGAAAGTGTTCAATTTTCATAAGGTCTTCTCGACTGTTATTCAAAAGGTCCAATAATGTATGTATATTGGACTTTTTGAGACAATTATAGATCCTGGGAGGCAATTCTGATTGGTCAATAAAAATATATTTCAATGCTATTTCTTTTTTCTTTTTTGTTAGTTTAACTAATCTATCATGAAACGGAAAAAAAGGTAAAGTAACATCGTGTTGATTGTTTTCTAAATGTAAGTTTTCTTCTTCCGTATGTAGAAAAGGAATAAATAAATCAATCAAATTACGAGAAGCTTCATGAAGTGCTTCTTTCGGAGTTAAACTTCCATTTGTCCATATTTCTAGAAAAAGTATCTCCTGTTTTTCATTATCATTCCCATAACAATGAATACTATGATTCGCATTTCGAACAGGCATGAATACAGCATCTATAGGATAACTTCCGTCGTGAAAGTTCTTTGGCGTTTTTATACCGTATCCTCTATTTCTCTCGATTTGTAATCAATACACAAATCAATTGGTTCGGTTAGGCTGGCTACATGCTGTGTATTATCAACGATTTCCACAGAAGGTGGTAAGATGATGTCTTGAGCAGTTACATATCCGGGACCCTTGGCACAAATAAAGGCGTTACGAGTTCCATACAAATTCCCTCTCAATACAATTTCTTTCAAATTCATTAAAATTTCATGGACTGATTCTTGAATACCTACTATGGTAGAATATTCGTGGGGTATTTTCTCAGATTTTGCACGTGTAATGCATGTTCCTTCTAGTTCTCCAAGCAAAGCTCTTCGCATCGCAATGCCTATTGTGTCGGCTTGGCCTTTCATAAGTGGAGACAGAATAAAGCGTCCATAATAAAGGCGCTTACTATCTGTTCTTGATTCAACACACTTCCACTGTCGTGTCCGAGTCGAAGTAGAGACTTTTACTTTCTCTCGAACCATAGTAATATTATTTTATTTGATCAGATCATTGAATCATTTATTTCTCTTGAAATCTCTTTAGTGTTTATTTCTACACACGTCTTTTTTTAGGAGGTCTACAGCCATTATGTGGCATAGGGGTTACATCCCGTACGAAACTTAATAGTATACCACTTCTACGAATAGCTCGTAATGCTGCATCTCTTCCGAGACCAGGACCCTTTATCATAACTTCCGCTCGTTGCATACCTTGGTCTACTACTGCTCGAATAGCATTTCCCGCTGCGGTTTGAGCAGCAAAGAGTCCCCTTCTTGTACCCTTGAATCCACAAGTGCCGGCGGAGGACCAAGAGATTACCGACCCCGTACATCTGTAACAGTAACAATGGTATTGTTGAAACTTGCTTGAACATGAATAACTCCTTTTGGTATTCTACGTGCACTTTTCCGTGCACTACTGCGCCCATTCCTACGTGAACCAACTTTTGGTATAGGTTTTGCCATATTTTATCATTTCATAAAGATAAGTCAGAGATATATGGATATATCCATTTCATGTCAAAACAGATCTTCTATTTTTATTTGTTTATCGCTTTCTTTAAGATTAGTTTCTTTTCTTTCAGGAGTTCTTTTTAGAATAGAAAGATTATCCTTGTCTTTGTTTATGTCTCGGGTTAAAACAAATTACGATAATTCGTCCCCTCCTACGGATTAGGCGACATTTTTCACAAATTTTACGAACGGAAGCCCTTATTTTCATAGTTGTTATTCCTTAAATTTTTCCGAATTCGCTTATTGGAAGAAAATAAGTTTCTTGAAATTTGAATTGGATCCCCCCGAAAGAAATCTTGAAGTTGAAAAAACTACCTAATCGTTCGAATCCTTGTTGCGAAGTCTATAAATTATACGCCCCCCTGGTTGAATCATAAGCACTTACTTCACTTTTGTTGACTCTATCCCACGTTGGTAAAACTCTCCCGAAACATAACCTAAAATCAGATCTTCATTATCTAAAGGAATCCAGAGTGGGAGTGATTTACTAATTAAATTAAACCTTCATGAATCCATTTTTTTGTTCTTTTATTCCAGGTAAAACTTCCTTGACGTATCAACTACCGTAGGGCAGGAGGAGTTCTATTAGACAACCCGTGCTTTTTTCTTTTTTTTTTGCACAAATGGAGAGTTTCGGATACAATTCGTATACCGGACAGATTACCATATAGAACACAAAATTTCTCCACCGATTCCTTCTAGTCGAGCCTCCCGGTCTGTCATTATACCCCGAAGTAGAAAGAATTACAATCCCCATCCGCCTAAAATCCTAGGAATTTGTTGATAGTTAGAATAGATTCGTAGACCTGGTCGACTGATCCGTCGTAAATTTAAAATAGTTCTATGTGGTCCTTTTCTATTCCGTCTATGTCGTAGGGTTAAAACCAAAAAATATTTGTTGCGTTCCCGATGTTTCCTTACGTTATCGATAAAACCTTCTCGTAAAAGTATTTTAACAATGTTTTCAGTGATGTTAGTAGATCCTATTTGAATCGTTCCTTTTCTATTCATATCAGCATTTCGTATAGAGGTTATTATGTCAGCAATAGTGTCCTTACCCATGGTAAACTAAAATTTTTGTTGCTCCCGAATTTTGATATAACCAACGTGGTCTTTTTTTTTTACTTAGTAAAGGTATATACGTGAGACACAATCTACTAATTAATCTATGCCATTTAAATACTCTAAATACTCTAACTATACTTGGGTCTCGTCTTATAATACCTCAAGAGCTAATGAAACTATTTTAGTGAAATTTAACTGTCTCAATTCCCGGGCGATCGCACCAAAAATTCGAGTTCCTTTTGGATTTCCTTCTTGATCAATGACAACGGCAGCATTGTCATCATATCGTATTATCATCCCGTTGTCGCGTTTGAGTTCTTTACGAGTACGTACAATTACAGCTCTGATCACTTCTGATCTTTCTAGAGGTGTATTTGGTACTGCTTCCTTGATCACAGCAACAATAACGTCACCAATATGAGCATATCGGCGATTACTAGCTCCTATGACTCGAATACACATCAATTCTCAGGCCCCGCTGTTATCTGCTACATTCAAATGGGTCTGAGGTTGAATCATTTTGAAATCTCTTTTTCAATGTAACAAGGACGAAGAAAAAAAGAAATATTGTTTGTCAAAAAAAAAAAAGGAAACTCGCAATTGTTTTTTTATTCCCAAGACAAGACTTCTTTCCTTTGGTTCTATATTCCTATCCTGAAATAATGAATTGAGTTTTTATAGGCATTTTTGACGCCGCTATTGAAATAGCCTTTCTGGCTATATTTTCGGCTACTCCGCTCATTTCATAAAGTATTCTGCCCGGTTTAACGACAGCTACCCAATACTCGGGAGATCCTTTCCCCGAACCCATACGTGTTTCTGTAGTTCTTACCGTAACAGGTTTGTCTGGAAATATACGTACCCATATTTTTCCACCACAACGTACATTTCGTGTCACTGTGTGGCGCCCCGCTTCTATTTGTCTAGATGTAATCCAAGCGGGTTCAAGTGCTTGAAGAGCATATCTACCGAAACAAATTCGATTACCTCGATAAGATATCCCATTCATTCTTCCTCTATGTTGTTTACGAAATCAGGTTCTTTTGGGGTTATAGTTGATGGTTGTTGTTTATGAATTCCATCTCTACTACAGAACTGGACATGAGAGTTTCTTCTCATCCAGCTCCTCACGAAAAAAATGAATAAAAAAATATTTAATTCTTAATCTTAAGATATACGGGTAGTTAATGAATAATTGAATCTTGGGATTCTTTGCTTTGCGATTTTATCTGATTTATTAGAAATTTGTATATCTTGTTTGGATCTATTGGATATATATATAAGTATAAGGAATTAAACACGGATTCTATTTCTAGATAATGTCTTATCTTGGTTTTGTTATAATGTTATAACGAATCTTTATTTTGTTTTTTATCATATTCATATCAGATTCAGATCGACAAAAATTGAACAATCAAATAAAATTAAACTCAAATTTTCGCGGGCGAATATTTACTCTTTTTCTAGTTCAGTTGTCAGGTTAACCCATGACCTCTCAGAATCAGAATAAAAAGAAATGCAGTGGTCTCTGGTTTGTTCCGCCATCCTCCCCGATAAATCATTAGGATTCGTTTTCAATAGAATCCTCTGCATTCTGAGTTCCGTCGTCCCCATCGCTCTCGATTAATGCTTAGGTCTGAATTCTCCAATGGAGCCTTAATTTATTAATATTTATTAATTTAATTTTTTAATTTAATATTTATTTAATAAAATAAAAATAAAATTTCTTCTTGAGTCAACCTTCTCAGTCTTTATTGACTTAAGTTAAGGCTCTTGATTTTTTCTTCAATGAACAGATATTCATCTAATTATTGATGAATCTCTATTGATGCTCTATTACATTGCTCTTTATGAGATGCTTCATAGACCTTACATATTGGAATCCTATATCATTTCATTGCTATTTCTGTTTCTCTCTTTCTCTCATCCTTCTATTTATCCACATACTTTTTATTTTGCTTCACAATTTCGATCTATTCATAATCAGATTGGTTTTGTCTTTTACTTAATGCAAAAAAAATTCAGTTGCTATAATGATATGACCAATATATCATATCTTGACTGATTCTTTGGATCCAGATAATCCGAAGCGATGAGTTGGTTATTAGTGCTATAGTTATTAGCTTATACTGTGGTCCGCCCATTTTTTTTGAATCCTAAGCCTAAAAACCCAACAGGTCGCACACTAAGCATAGCAATTATATCAAATGATCAATCAAATTTTATTTAACCTTATAGAATTTAGAACTGCTCATTTTTGATTTTTATGTTCAATCAAAAATCAAAGAATTTGTCATTTTTGTTCTATCGCAGAATAGAACGTAAAGACAAGTAAGTCTTATTCTTATTATTCTTCGTCTATAAATATCAAATTTTGATTCCTAATACCCCATAGATAGTTCGAACTCTATAAGAGCAATACTCAATTTTCGCTCCAATGGTTTGTAGAGAACCCTACCTTCTCGGATCCATTCGACACGTGCGATTTCTTTTCCGTCGATACGCCCTGCAATTTGTATTTGAATTCCTTTTGTATCCGCTTGCTCAGTTAATTCAATAGCCTTTTTCATTGCCTTTCGAAATGAAACTCGATTCTTTAATTGTCCGGCTATAAATTCGGCAAGAATATTAGGGTGCCCATAAGGTTTCCAATTCTTGTAATAGCAATGTTGAGTTT
>NW_026440386.1:0-43280 GCF_025698485.1 Gossypium arboreum
TGGGGGGGATTGGGATGGCCCTTCGAAAGTTTGATTTTCTTACGGTGTGGACATCATTTTATTTCGTTTGAAGTTTTGGGTTTTAAATGTAATAAGGCCGTTTAATTATTTTGATGGTTTAATATATTACTAAGATAGGTAATACTTATTTTAAGCTTTGAAATTGGATAGCTTTAGGCGTTTTCAAAAACAACATTGATTTCAAAATAACATGACAACAAGCAAAGCTTCCGCAATGAAAGTATTTTCCAAAATTAATCACTTTTCCTAAAAATGACTTAATCAAATCGGTTTCCTAGAAATATCCATGACGTTAAGGTGGGCAATGGCGTATGCATGTCAGGATTGGATCCGAAGGAGCTTGGTATAGCAATCGATGGACTCACCACCTCTTTTGGTTTCCTACTTGGTGCAACTTCCATTCACTTTAACCCTTAATGAATTAATCTTTTGAACATCAAGTACGATTTTCGGACTTAGAATGGAAATTTTTTTTCGTTTTTGATGTGGCATGCGGATCACCATAACCGGGCGGGTTTGGGGTGCTACATATAAAACTTTATCTATATCATTACCAAATATTAATTGAAGATTAAATGGCCGTTGAAACAATAGTTGCGGAGGAGAGCGAGCATGGCAAATACATACAACATTAATTCACTAGTACGACACATGGAACTATATCCTAAAAGTCAAAACACAAGGAATTAAAGTATATGTACCATATTTAGTATACAATATAATTTTACTTATATATATTACTTCATATAATTATTATAGTAATAATTAAATTTATTAACAATCGTCATAGTACAAAAATAGGGAAGAAAAAATTAGGTTTTGGTTAAAAGCGTCAAAAAATATTTTTGTACAAAATTAATTCAAACACTATGATATATTAATTTGGTAACGGTACTCGTATCATGAAGTTTAGTACATTAGTTAATATTGTAAAATAGAACAGTTTCTAAGTAAATCTTGAGAAATAACCCAAACAAGAAGGAATTTTATAACCAACCTGCATGTACAAGAAGTAGATAGGCATTTGATACTTGATAAGGATGCTAACAAACCGATACAAAAATTATCAATCGAATGGCTGATCATTTTCCAATTGCTCCCTGAATGCATTGATTTATCAAATTAGATTCAATAGAGAACATAAATGCAAAAGTAATTAAGTAAAAACTTACTTGCGTCTGAAGCATCTGAGAAAATGACCGAAAAAGTTTAAAAATTAAATGTCAAAAATCCAACCGATTTGTACCAAAATAGATCATCTTCAAACTACAATCATCTAAATTGAAAATTGATATAAGGCATAATGTGACTAATCTAGTCAATGTTCAAGATCAAGTGATGGATAATTGAAAGACAATGACATTTCCTTAGTAAAACTTCATGTCGGTTTTGTGATATAATTGATCAAAATAAACTTCTCATAAAAGTATGCAGGGTTGTTGCAAATGTTTTTACATTACATATATTTATAATTCATCAAAATAAACTTCATGTCGGTTTTCCTAGATATAGAAAAGGGATAGAAATGACATCCATATTTAGACACAAGTAAAAGTTTACAAGTCTGCGGTGTTTGCAAAAGCTAATCATGAAAATATTGGTCAGAGTTGTTGACACATCAAAATCTTGTTGTAAAAGATTGTTGATATTAGCAAGAAGTAAACTTTGGCCTCTAGCCTTAACAAGTAATGTGATAAGAAAGTTTCCAACCTAAGTTAAGTGTTAAAAAATCATATAAAAGGAAAAAGAAAATGGGGAAGCAAATGTTTTAGTCGTTCACATCCGAGCCTAAGAATCAAAAGAAGTTTATAAGAAGAAACTCATTAATGACATTACAAACAATAGGCTTAAAACAAACAGATCTAATAATATGGGTCAAACCATTTAGCCAATGGCGATTGGCCAAGAAATTTTCATTAGACGTTTCTAACTTTATGAACTTTGAACAATGGATGAGGACCAACATTTGCAACTCCATGACACCATGATATTTTACCATTAAAATAGGGTTTAAAATTTTAATCAATATCTTGTGAAGTGCATTGATTCAATTATGTTAACCATTGTATCAAATATCTACTACATGAATGAACTAATCCACCCAGACTAACAAATTTAAGAACAAAACAAACATTTTCAAGCCCGTCCAAATACAAGAAGAAAAGATCACTTGGATCTCATCATATGAAACAGGATCAAATAATCAAAGAGTTGAGTTTAGATTAAAATTAGTTTTCTTTTAAGTAAATGAACGAGAAAAACAAAAACCAAAAATCTTACTAACAAACAATCCCACATTTCTTAAGAAAAAGAATAAGCAAGAAATGGAATTAATTGGGAATTTCAACAAACAAAATGAGAGCAAAATAAAACAATGCAATGAGAGAAAGGAAGATTAAAACAAGGAGAAAAGACCGGAAAGGGGAAGGCGTTAAAACATACCTTGTAAAATTTGGGTGTCATTGGGAATCCATGGAAAAAGCTAAATCCAAGAAAAGAAAAGCACATTGGAAAGAAAGAAAAACCCTAAGACGAGAAGAGGAGAGGGAGAGGAAGAGGAGAGGAGAGGGAAGGGAGAAAGTCAACGTGTTCGTTTGCTTCTTCCGTCATTGGATGCAATCGATGTTGGGAAACTAGGGTAAAAATTTGGGGAGAAGAAGTTGGGAAATTTGGGGAAATCGGAAATTGACTTTGGCGGTGAGTAAAGCAATTTGCCACACTAACTTGACGGCGTTTTAGTTAAAAAAATTTAGAGTTTGTGTTTTGAAAATGCCACTAATAAAAATAACAAAAATGACGACGTTTCCCACCAATCCCTAAAAGATATTTGTGGCGTTTCCTTCAAAAGCGTATGACAACTTTTGCGCTTGTGATAAAGCACCACTAATAACAAAATACTAAACAACGCCTCTGTCCATTGTAGATATTTTTGGCGTTTTATAGAGTTCCCCACTAAAAAATGAAAACGACCGTTTCAATTGATATAAATTTGTGACGTTTTGAAAAATGCCGGTATTTCATGCTTTGTTTGTGCGTTTTTCTTGAAAGCGCTTAGTAATAACAAAGTATAAAACAACGTTTTGCTTCCATGGATATTTGTGGCGTTTTTCAATAAAACGCAAATTTTAATATCATTTTGTCTTTATATATTTATAATATTTTTAATTAATCAAAATACTTAATATTATTAACACTAATTAATCAAAACTCTAAACCTTAAACCATTAAACTATATCCCTATAACCTTAAACCCTAAAGTATATCCTCTAAACCCTAAACTATATCCCCTAACCATAAACCACAAAACAATAACCCCTAAGCCTTAACCACAAAATGTATGAATTAATCATAACCTTAAACTATATCCCTTGATCCTTAAACCACAAAATAATAACACTAATTAATCAAAATCGTAAACCTTAAACCATTAAACTATATCCCTATAACCTTAAACCCTAAAATATATCCCTTAAACCCTAAACTATATCCATATAACCTTAAACCCTAAACCCTAAAGTATATATATCCATTAAACCCTAAACTATATCCCCTAACCATAAACCATAAAATAATAACCCCTAAGCCTTAACCATAAAATGTATGAATTAATCATAACCTAAACTATATCCCTTGATCCTTAAACCACAAAATAATAACACTAATTAATCAATACTCTAAACCTTAAACCATTAAACTATATCCCTACTAAAGTACCCTAAACTATATCCCCTAAACCTTAAACCACAAAATAAAAACCCTAAGCATTAACCCTAAACCATTAACCCATAACCCATAAACCCTTAATCACTAGCCCATAACCCTTAAACCATAAGCGTAAACATAATCCCTAAACCCATAAACCCTAAACCTTTAAATAGTAAATCTTAAACCTTTAACCCTAAACCATAAAATGGGCAAATAATGTCTTTTTTAGTTTTTTTTTTAATTGAGTTTTAAGCGGTTTAATTTTAATATATATTATTTGGGTCTAGTCGAGATTGATATAATCATAAAATTTGCCCTTCTAATATAATTACCAAAATACTTTTATATCTAATATTAGTTTAAAATAGATGATGATAAAATTCATATCATTATTTTTCTAGCATAATGTTATAATTATAAAATGATTAATGATTTTGTTAAAAATATAATAAAATTTTAAAAATATTTGTTGTATTTTGATTAAAATATAAAAATTTCAAATACATCATAACGATACTTATAAGTTATTTGTTCGATTTTGATAAAAATATATATTAAAATTTTAAAATTTTGACATAATTGGCGTTTATAACCCAAACGCCACTAAAGCTTAAATCATAAAACATAGACCAAGTTAAAACTCAAGCTATTGCAGTGTTTTCCTGGCCGCTATGCCCTTTGAAGTAAAACGACGTAGTTCGCTTAATCTTTTAGGCGTTTTTAAAAAGCGCCGTAATCGCTTTCTTAAAACGCCGCTAATGCTCGATCTTTAGCGTAATCTTTTAGCGGCGTTTTAAAAAGCGCCAATGCGCGCTTTCTTAAACGCTAATGCTCGATCTTTAGCGGCGTTTAACAAAGCGCTAATGCTCGATCTTTAGCGGCGCTTTGTTAAAAACCGCTAATCTAGATCTATTCGATTTTTAATGGCGTTTTCAATTCAAATGCCACTAAAACCTTTTTTGAAGTGTGACAATGTCGGCGTGGGCGATTCGGCAATATTGATTCCAATACTATCACTTTTCCACACTCGATATTGCTTCATAACAATTTCTTAGCAATTTCAAGCATTCTTCGTCTCTTCAATCGTGAAGTATGCACTAAACCAACCACAATACAAATTTATTAGTTTAAATAATGATTAAATGAAATCGATCTAAGTCAATTCGTTGAATCGTGAAGATTAGAGTTGTGTGGTATTTCGGTAGTCCACGGCAAGTTGTAACTAAAACAATTTATTTTTATTTTATTTGGTTTAACAATTTAATGAAGAAAATCTTTAAACTTATTAATGAGCTATTATATTGAAGATATTATGATCCATCTATGGAAACCAATCTTTGGCTTTGAAGATTGGATAAAATTCGGGAGAGTCTCTTAATTCCTTGAAATGTGAAGATTTGATTGAGATTGTGTTGATTTTGAAAAGCATATCTTTGATTGATTGTGCTTTGATTGTTAATGATATTATAACCATTTTCAAAGGAGTTACTTTTTAATCACTTAAACTCTATGTTAGCAAGTTGAAATTGATATATACTTTGAGACTTGTCTAAGTTTTGTATGAGAGCATATTGAGTTCATTCTAATATGTTCATTAAGAAATTGTTTTTGTAAGATAGTGCAAACTGTTATTGTAAACATTGTTGAGTGTTTATTGCTCAAGTTCTGAGGAGATGATTTGGAAGTGAGTGGTGAGTGTTCTAATCTTTAAGTACAAAAGTGAGATCTCTATGCTTAGGGAGTAATAGAATTTGAAAGATTGTTGTATTTATGATTAAAAATAATGAAATTACTAATTGAACTAACATAAAAAACCGAATTACACAAATAAACCTTTGGTATTTTTTACTTTATTTGTACAATTTTCAAAGTGATAAACCATAATGAGACTACAATCAAGCACATTTATTTATAAATTTATATTTCAGCAAACAAGTAACTTCCAATAACAACATTAGTTTTCTAATAAAGAAATCAAACTTTAACAAATAGAAAATGAAAGTATTAATTTGAATCACTGGTGAAAAATAGATTCTGATTAAGTATATTCATGTTACTCATTGCTCAGTCTACAGGATAATATATAAAAATCAATTTTATTTTATTTGCTTTTGGTTAATCATCAATCTCATTGAACTAGAAAAAAAATACAATTATATATATAGAGATATGCCTATTGTAATTGACGAGATTTGAACATTTAATCTTTTAATATTATATTAAACTTCATAATATCAAGTCAACTGTATTTTTAATTAATTAATGCATATTAATTTAAAATTAAAACTATTTTTTAAATTTTTTCAAATTTGTTTTAATAAATCCATCAATTCAATCAATTGAATTGAAAATAAAAATCTTATCAATTTGGTATAAACCTATTTCTTTTTAACCTTTACTTTGAACATATATAACCATAATAGAATTTCACTATGTAATCAACCAATCTTGCCCAGGCCCTTTTAAAATATTAAAATAGGCCAAACAAATAAATTGAATAAAAAACACCCATAAATAAAGAATCCAAATTCAGAAGTCCAATGTCCGGTTACAAATATTTGGGCCAAAATAACTTAAACCCAAAATCCTTTAATATAGACCCAACCCAATTACCAAAATAACCCATGACACAATAAGTCGTAAAACCCAATTCTAATAAACTCATATCCTAAATCTAGCCCAAACCCGAAAGAGCCCAAAAGAAAGAGAATTTTAGCAGCAGCTCCTGGAATACACTGGAAGGGCACCAGAGGGACGGTGTCCCACGCGAGATCCCCGTGTGTGGCGTCCATGTCACCGGGTCATCTTCTCCGTACAACTGAGCCTGCAAAAGAATACACCAGAAGGAGCCAATAACAGATTTTACAGCAAATGACAGCAGGAAAATAGGATTTTTAAGATTTTATTTATTTTGAAAATCTGGCTATAAAAGCCAGTGATGTAATCCACAAATTTTTACGCACACTGTTTCTGTACACACGCACAGAGAATAGAGAAAAAGCAATTTAAGATTAGCAAAGGTGATTTCAAGTTTTCTTTTGTCCTCTCTTATGAATTTTTTTAGTTTATTTTTTTCATTTGATTCAGATTTTTTTTTAGTATGTGAGTTGATCCCAATGAAAGCCCGAATACTTCAGAAATACTGAGGTAAAGGCGAGGAAACAAGTAGTGATGATTCTTTGCTTTATGAACCTATTTTCGTTTTTAAAGAAAATAATGTGAGATTTGAAGTTTTTTTTTTAAAAAATAAAAACGGGAGGAAGAAAATACTTACTAATTTTCTCTAAGCATGGTCGAGCGCCTTCAACGGGGAGGATGGGTACTGTTTGCATGTTGATTGATCACCAAAACGATGGTGGTTCGGCTGCTAACAAAAAAACCCTAGAAATCTAATTTTAAGGCTGTGATTTTCGGCCAAACAGTGGGGCTGCGTTTGAAAAAGGAAATGGGGAAAGAAAGGTTTTACGTAACCTTTTACAAAATGGTGTCGTTTGCAATAGTGAAGGCCCGCGCGTAAACCCGTTTGGCAGGCCGGGTATGCGCATGTTTTGTATGAATGGGGAATTTGCGCGACGAATCCTTCCCCTTGCGCACAGCCTTCAATTTGCGCCCGATTTGCCTACCTTATGTTTTAAAATCTGGCCTGCTAATTTGTGCGTTGTTTCACTTTGATCCGCGGTTCCTTGCAGCATTGTGGGCGCGAGATATTTACAAATTCAGTCCCCATACATTTACGTGCTTTGAGCATTGGCCCATGTTATGATTACTTTATTTGCAAATTATCCTCCCTATTTTATTATAGTGTTAATTTGGTCTTATAGCTGTACAATCGGTTAATTTAAAATATATTTAATATGTTTATGCATTAATCCATGTTAATAATTTTGTTTGGTTGCATTTGTATGATTGTTTTGAGATTGTTTTATATTTTCACCGTATGTATCCTATTTCTTTAAATATTTTATATATAATGGTATATTAATTGTTCTTATTAATTTTTTTATAATAACTATTATTTTGGAATGTTTAAAATTCTTTTACATTACATTGTTTAAATACCTTATTATAAAGTGTTGTAAAAATATTTACATATATGTTGATACATAGATTATTTAAAACATTTCTTGATTTATGACACACTTAAATGTTTCTATGTACATATGATACTGTTTTGGAACTCCAATCTTTGTATTTAAAAATTGTTATTTTCAAATGTGTCTCCATATTATATTATCCTAGTATGTTATTTAGTATTTCTTTTAAATATTTTAAGTAAAATGGTATGTATATAATTTATATGATAATATAATTTCACATGTATTTATTCTTATATGCATGTTTTTAATAAGAAATCTATTATGTGTGCTATACCTTGCTATTTATTATTATTTCTTCATATTTAATATATTATTTAAGTTATCATTAAGCATATATTTTGTATTTATATTTAATTTACATACATTATTAAAACCATGATATTTTTAAATATATAGTTTTTTAAATTTGTACCTAATTATTTTTATTCAATGCATAGTATATGATAAAATTAAGTTAATTTTATAATTCATATTTTATTTCATGACATTCTAACATTTAATTATTTCCAAAATATATGTATATAACCCATATTAAATTATTTTATTATAGTCTACATTATTGATTTCAAATTAATATTTCTTTTATGTATATATATTTTTAAAATTATTCATGTGTATAATGTGTTTTTTAGAACTATATTTTAAACTGTACCATTTATTTATTGTATACACCCTCATATTTTATTATCCTTATACATGAATTATTTTCATCAATCCAAATTAAGTTGTTATATGTAAAATTATGGTATATTTTGTTTTAAATTTCTCTTTATAAGTATAGTTTTATAAATATACATCACTAAATTTATGTATTTTGTAAATATAATTTTCTTTGTTATGTACACAATATCCTATCATGTCTTTTTCTTTTTTCTTTTTTATGTTATTTAAGCAACCATGCATATTATCAGTTTTTTAAAAAAATTTGTTTGAAATATTTTGCATATTATTCGATTCAAATGTTTTATTCTACAATATTTACGTTAAATAATTATATATCTCTAGCTCTCATACCAATTTGTCAACTTATTTTATGTGTTAATTAATTCAGCATTATTTTGAAAATATCTTGTACTATATATTGATTTCTAATTCCATGTTATATCGATTCGTGAATTGTTTTATAGTATGTCATGTTAATTATTGTTGTATATCATTTTGTATTGATTGTTCGTCATCCGTGATTAAGAATTTAGTCATTTTACTTAGAATAATTGTACATAATTGTGGATTTTGTTAATTGTGACTTGTTGTAGCCTATTATTTCATCTTGATTAACCCTTTTTCATACAAATGTTTTGATACAAGTCATTAAGCATTCCATTTAAAACGAATAAACATGTTTTGAACAAATTTCCAATTTTCATTATTGTCCAAAACTCTAAAATAAGGCAATATCTAATATTTAGGAATTAAAAATCGTGCTCAATCGTTAGGTATGATTTTTTCTATGAACTAAATATTTAGATAACCTTTTTATAATTTTAGTATTGAGTTTTCAAAAGTCAAAAATCAATCGTATTTTTAAAGGTATAAAGGATTGTATCCAATCGCTTGGTATGATAACGCATATCTTTGAAACGAGAGAATTTTGACCGCTAATTTGAGCTATTTAAACATTTTAAAAGAATCATATTTTGGAAAATCTTTTCTTTGAAAACCTTTTGATATAAGGACAATCAAATCAATTTGGTACCAATTTTTGGGCGAATGAGGGTGCTAACCCTTCCTCATGCGAACAATCCGAACCCATTTTATTTGATTTTATATGAACCAAAATTATTTTCATTGAATAAAGCGTTTTAGTAGGTGGCCCAATCACACCTAAATCAAGAGATTGGTGGCGACTCCACATTTTTGTTTTCAAAGTCGATTCCCATTGTTTTAAAAAAAAAGAGGGTTTTACGACTTGGTGACTCCGCTGGGTTTGAACAAAGAGAGTCGGCCATAAAATTGATTGTTTCCTTGTATCACGTAATTGAAAATTTGTTTTGAAAATTATGATTCTTTTACTTGCATTTGCTTGTGTGATTGTTGTGGTTCGTCTTGTCTAATAAATAGGGCATTGCATTGCATGCGCCGTGGTTATACCTATTAAGTGGAATAAGAAACTACGCTTGTGCTTTCACCTCCGTATGGGCTAGTGGATTTCTTCCAGATACATCTATACCTATGAATTCGTGAGATTTTCATCTCCGATGGTCATAGGGAAATGTATTCCGAACCGAACTCGATCCATATGAGCCTATAATGGGTGAGGATTGAGGAATCGCTAGTTTGGGTACCTTCTTTGAGAGCCGAGCTTCCTATAGTGAGCCTTAAGAGCTATCCTTAGGTAGAGCCGTCAAACCTTATTCATTACCCATATGTGTGTTATGATTATCTTTGTTGCGATACTTGTATTTTATTACTCGTATTTGATACTACTTGTGTTTTGCTTTGGTTGTGTTTTACATGACATTGCATACTAAAGGAGGTGTTGGTTCAGATTCGATTACTTGGTTAGAAAGTTTAACATGGAGAATGAATTTCTTAGTAAAGTTTTGGATAATGCGTCATTCGTGCATGGTCGGAGAAGTTACAAACAGAGAAAGGGATAGCCGATAGAAGGACATACTTGAGTTACGAACTTTACTCGTATCAATGTAACCTTGAATGAGCTGAGGAGTTAAAGGATTTATGGACTCGTTGGGATGAGGGCACTAAACATTGTTCTACCGAGTTATGATGATATACCGTACTTTGCTCGATGTTAAGGTGGATAGGCATTTGTTCCAAGGTATAGCTCAATTTTGGAATTATGCTTATAATTGTTTGACTTTTGGGAAGTAGATTTGGTTCCTACTTTGGAAGAATACACTACTTTGTTGAGGGTCCAAAAGCTCAAGTCGAAAAATTTATGCTAAGGTTACTAATGGTCAAACGTTTAAGAGACGGTGAATATTTGAGGATGAGTGAATCTTGGGTTCTTGTAATTCAACGAAGAAGGATAGTAAGTGTTTCAGGAAAATTTGAGAGATATGATTTTGGCCTTTGGATGAAAAGAAAAGAGTTGATATCTTTGCTTTAAGCATCTATGGATTTGTGATTTTCCTAAGGCTTTAAGACATGTTGATGAGGCCAACCGATTTGTTTGATCGTCTGGGGGAGTCACACCACGCAATATTGGCCTAGACGTTAGATCTTTGAGCATGTACCGGAGGACGGAGAAGGTCGATATATTGGATGTGCACATTGTTGATGGTATGGTTTCACGGGCTTTTTGGAAAGTGAATAAGGTATCATCAGGTTTTCTCCGAAGGTTACTCCCCATTAAAAGAAGAGATGGCGATGCAAAGGAAAAATGATATTTTAGAAGAAAATGGATGGAAATTCTCCAAAATCTCAAGGAGGATGATGTAGAGTGGAGAGCTTTTTGGATAGTTCCCACGAAATCTTGTATCGATGTGGGAGTTATAATTGGGTGCCATTGTTGGGAATTTGGGAAGCTCGGATATACTCCTTTACTTGCACTAAGGCAATATAAATCGAGGCATGCGTTCATACCTACGATGCATGGGTTGGCTCGGTGAACTCCCATATAAAGGAGACCACTATAGGAAGAAGGTTGAGGAATTGTCCGATGCTTGGAGGCGAATACCTTTGGATGAAAAGGGTTGTTGGTTCCATGGTAACACCTAAATATAATGGATGGTTTAGGAAAAGGGTCAATGATAATATTCCTAGACCAAGTTTAGAAAGCTCCGACCAATGGAAGAACAATTAAAATTGCCCGTCGGAGTTGGAAATTATAAAGTAAGATTTTGAGAAGAAGAGTTCGAGTTTGGGAGGAAGATCGGCAATGGAAGAAAAAGGACTTGAAGTTAGTGGAGATTCAAAGGTCGAGGCGAAAAGCTACGAAAAGGAAGGGTGAAGTTGAGGAAGATTTGGAAGGCTTGAAAATAGATTATAAGAAGTTGCTTATCAATGAGGACTTGGGCTAAGAAAGACTTTGGAACAATGGCGCCAAGAGGTTCTAGAAGAAAGGGATAAGGAAGATCAATGGGAAAAGAGGTACCGGAGGCTCAAGCCAATGAAGCCTTGGAAAGAAGTCTTAGAGAGTAAGAATGAAAAAGATGAATTAAGAGCCAGTAGTGGAACTTGAGAGATCTCGTGTTTATCTGGAATCGCACTTGGATCGAGTTGAAAGCAAGCTTAAGTAAGATCGAGGAAATGAAAGGGAAAATAAAGAGTTAGAGGCAATTACAAAGTTGTGAAATGAGGATTGGGTTCTTGGAGGAAAATGGGGAACAATGGAAGAATCAACTTCATCACTCTCAAGACCAAGTAAGAAACAGGATTATATCATGGGAAGCCGAACACAAATCGAGAAGTAGTGACTACTTGCGGTCTTTAGAAGACAAGCGGCTTTAATGTGAAGTATGATTTGGAGTTAGATAGGGACAAGAACTACCTTCATTGCTTAGGAAGATTAAGGCCCCAGTGTTAAGCAAGTCATATTTGTAACTTCCGTTTATGTAAAGAATTTTATTTTCTAGTAAAGTTTTCTAAAAGGAATTGAATCGAATTGATGCCTCCTTTGCATTCATGCATTTGCATTACATTACATCATATGCATTAAATATTATAATAAGATTCTAATTAATTAAAATTATTTAACTGAAACTAACAAAACACACCAAATACGCATCCCTACGGTACAAGGAAAAAGACTAAGTCAATAGACAAAAGACTGAAAAGTTAGAGCAAATGGAAAAAGATATGCAAGAGTAAATGCCTAGATGCAAGAACGTTGGTTAAGATTCAAGAAGAGATGAAAGAACAATGATAGAGTCCCAAAGAGAAATTATAAGTCAATTGTCCCAATTGTGATGGGAAGAGTGGATAAGGGAAAAGGTCCTATGGATAATATGGGAGAAAATAATGAAGACCCTCAATATCCTCCTGGCTTCACCGCTATACATGTCGACACAACCTAAGATTAATTTGCGAAGCCATCATTACATCAGCCTCGGCTTTGGTGAGGTTTCGACAATGAATTTTCAATGGTTCAGTTATAATCCGTAACAACTCAAATAATCCAATGGTCCCTAATTTGGATGAGGTCGAAAGAGATAAGAGCAAAGGCAGTCACAAAAGTAGTTAAAGGAATGGTGTAAATGGTGGAGGAAAAGGTCGAGCAATGGAAGGTGTTGATAGACACTTGGGAATTGATGCAAAAGATCTAAGTTTGGACTGGACTTAGTACTGCCATACAAGTTTAGGATGCCAGAATTTGAGAAATACAATGGAACGAGTTGTCCCGAGGCTCATATCACTATGTTTTACGAAGGATGAGGGTATGTTCATAATGATCAATTGTTGATTCATTGCTTCCAAGACAACTTGGTAGGGTAGCGCTAAATGGTACAATCAATTGAGTTGAAACAATTAGTTCATGGAGAGATTTAGCACAAGCTTATGAAGCAATACAACCATGTGATGATATAACTCCGATAGAATTACTCTGCGAGAATATGGAGAAGAAACCAAATGAAAGTTTTAAGTGAGGTAGGGAAATGACCATTCAAGTTCACCATCGCTCTTAGAGAAAGAAACTACGATACTCTTCATTAACACTTTAAAGGCCCTTTATAACCCATATGCTAGGATGTGCCACGAAGCTTTGGATGTGGTCATGACAGAGAAATGATTGAAAATGCCATAAGAAATGGAAGGATAGCGTAAGAGAAAGTGCTAAAAAGTCGTGCCACAAGAAGGAGAATGAGGTAAATAATGCAAACGTGGATATTCAAAGTCTATTACCATAAGTCAACCAAAGGCCATCCGCGGGTTTATCACGGCAAGAGTTAGGAACCAGGAATAATGAGAAGATTCAATTTACACCAATTCCTATGACATATAAAGAATTATATCAAAATTTGTTCGATGCATGTGGAGGCACCTTTTACTTAAAGCCATTGCGCCTCCGTTCCCTAAATGGTACGATGCTAATGCTCAATATGAGTATCATGCAAGAATTGTGGGCCATTCGATGAAAATTGTACCACTTTTAAGAAGTGTTGAAAGATTTATCCGATGGGTATTGTGAAATTTGATAATGTGCCGATCGAAAATCCTGCTTAATCATACCGATAGCGGGTAAATGCAATAGATGGAGGTATTGGAAAAGGACCAAGAGGATGTTTGATAAAAACCCTTTGAGACGAGTTTGAAAAGAGATGGCAAGAAAGGGATTAGTTACTTCAAATGCGTAAGGAAGTGATAATGGGATGGAGAATTATTGTGAGTTCCATCATAAAGAGGGACAGAATTCGGGAATGTGAAGGATTGAGTTGTTATTCGGGTGATGGACAGAAGGAAATGGAGTTTTATGAAGAAGTCAATGAGGAGGAGTATATATTCAATCCACATCAAGTCCAAAAGTTAATTATCCTGTGGTCATTATCTCGCTCCTAAGAATGAAGCGGAGTTCAAATGACGCCAAAGATTATAATTGAAAGTTTTTTTACAAGGATAGTAAACAAGTCCCTTGGAACTATGACGTAATGTGACAATCCGGAAAGGAGAGTTCATAGCCTTAAAGGAGGATTAAAATATAGGCTCTCACACGCGATGGAAGGCGATATGATACCGAATAGAACCTGAAAGAAAGAGATGTCTTGAGCAAAAAGAAAGGAAAGCATTAAACTTGATGTGCCTATTAATGAACCAAAAGAAGAAGAAGCTAAGGAATTTCAAATTTCAAACATAGCGAGTACAGGTGGGTGGAATAGTTTAAACAATGCCAGATATCTATATTGGCTTTACTCCGAGTTCAGAGGTGCATCGAGTGCATTGATGAAGGTGCTAAACGAGACATATGTAACCAACGATATTTCCGTCAATAAGTTGGATCGGTTGGTTAACAACATAAGTGCGAAATTTCATCTTTTTCAATGATGATGAATTCCACCGGGGGATGGGGTCTACCAAAGCTTTGCATATAACTACCGGTGTAAAGGGTACACGTTGCGGGGTATTGGTAGATAATGGTTCAAATTGAATGTGTTGCCTTTGTCCACACTAAACAAGTTACTTGTCGATAGTTCTCACATAAAAGGATGTCGAGCATAGTACGAGCCTTTGATGGCACGAGAGGAGGTCGTGGGGAGAATAGAGGTACCCTTGTTAATTGGCCCAACCACGTATGAGGTAGATTTTCTAGTAATGGATATTAAGCCCTCTTACAACCGCTTGTTGGGAAGACCTTGGATACACTTCGGTAGGCAGACTTCATCATTACATCAAAAGTAAGTGGTGTCGAAAGGCGGTTGGTAACAATAAATTTAAGAAGATATTATTGCAACCGAAGCGGTGATGCGCCATATGTAGAGCAGATGAGGAAGCCATTGAGTGTTCTTTTTAGTCTTTGGAGTTTGTGAATGCAACATTCATCGAGGGAAGTAGAATTTTGGAGCCAAAATGTCCAAAACTACGATGATGGGTTTAATTGATGGTAGGCGGGAGTTCATCAGAAAGGGACTTGGAAGATGTCTTCAAGGAAGGATTGTAGTTCCAATGTTAAAGGACAAACAGGATTGCTTTGGTTTGGTGTTCAAGCCGATGCAAGACAAAAAAAGGAACTAGAAAAAGGCAAGAAAGAAGAAGAGTACGAATGAGTGGTGAAATCAAGTGGGAGCCCATGATAATTTCTCATATCTCCAAGTCTTTTGTATCGAGGCATTATTTATCCCGAACGAGGGATGTTGGAGAAAGAAAGCATGGAAGAAGCATTGGGAGATGTGTACATCAATGCCATATTTGAAGAGACAATTGAAGAGAGGATTTTCAAATATTCGTCCATATGAGCCGGAGTGTTCTAAACAATTGGACGTAGAAGATCTTTCTAGTCTTTAGAGCTTATTCGAGTAATGTTCAAACAAACTTGTTGTTTTAAGCCTAGAAACAATAAAGATTTCTTTGTGAAATAAGCTCATGTTCAAACATCATTATTTCAATGAAGTACATTTTTGCTATCATTTTGAGTAAATGTTATTCTTTTCATAAGCAATTGTGTTATTCTTTCTATCTAAATAATTATCTTGATTCTTTTTCAATTATTCTTTTATTCATAAACATATCATACAAAGCAATAATTACCAAATTCATTCATTCTTTGTATATTTTGTACCTATAATAGGTCCCTAGATATCAATGTCATGGCGGCTTTAATTCGACTGGATCACTATTTGAGCGAGACATGTGTTTAGAGGATCTCGGGACTTTGAAGATGATAGAGATTGTGATTTATCTCCGGACTTGTTAAGGATGTCGAACACGAGGAAAAGCAAATTTTGTTATAAAGAAACCATAGACATGGTGACTTTGGAAGAGGGAAAGTTGTAAAATTGGAACATGCATAGTGAAGAAATAAAGCGAGACCTTGTTGGGTTACTTCAGAATTCAAAGACTTTTTGCATGGTCATACTAGGATATGCACTTTAAGTCCGATATTGGTACATTACCTTCCCATAAGAGAAGATTGTAAGCCAGTACAGCAGAAACTTCGACGAATGAGGCCAGATATTGTCTTAAAGATCAATGAGGAAGTCAAAAAGTAGTTTGATGCGGGATTCCTCCAGGTGATCAAGTACTCAGAATGGGTAGCTAATGTTGTGCCTTTTCCCAAGAAAGACGGCAATGTGCAAATGTGTGTGGATTATAGAGATCTAAATAAGGCAAGCCCAAAGGACAACTTCCTCTTGCCTCACATTGATACGAAGGGATAATATGGTGGTTACTCATTGTTTTCCTTCATGGATGGCTTCTCGGTATAATCGATCAAGATGCATCCCGAAGACATGGGAAAGACTACCTTCATAACCTTGTGGGGCACGTTCATACAAGGTGATGCCATTTGGATTGAAGAATCGAGCGACGTGTAGAGCCATGGTGACTTTATTCCATGATATGATACACAAGGAGATTGAAGTATATGTTGACGATATGATAGCCAAATCTCAAACCAAAAGGAGCATATCAAAGTATTGAGAAAGTTGTTCATGAGATTGAGAAAGTTTCGTTAAAGCTTAATCCCACAAAATGTACTTTGGGCTAGATCCGAAAGCTATTGGGCTTTGGGGTCATGAGAAGGAATTGAAACGATTCGACAAAGTCCGGCTATCTGGAGTTGTCTCCACCGTACCAAAAAGAAGTTCGAGGTTTCCCGAAGACTAAATTACATGCGGTTTATTTCTCAATTAAAGGAAGTGTGACCCTATATTCATACTTAAAAAGCATAACCTGGGAATGGGATGATGAATGTCAAAAGGCTTTTGATAAAGTTAAAGAATATTTATCAAGTCCTCTAGTGTTATCACCCCAAGTTCAAACAAGCTATTGATATTGTATTTAACGTGTTTGGTAATTCAATGGGATGCGTTTGGTCAACATGATAAATCGGGAAGAAAGGAAAAGTATATTACCTCAAAAGAAATTCACGAGTGTGAGTTGAGATATTTGCCAATTGAAAAATTGTGTTGCACTTTGGTTTGGAAAAGACAAGATTGAGGCAATATATTTTGTATCATACAACCTGGCTAATCTCAAAGTTGGATCCTTTAAAGTATATGATGGAGTCAAATGCCTTGAATGGAAGGATGGCTAGGTGGCAAATTTTACTTTCTAAATTTGATATAATCTACAAGAGTCAAAAATTGAAAGGGAAGCGCAATAGCAGATTTTCCGGCCACGTGTCTAGAAGATTATGAACCCTTGAATTTGACTTCCCAATGAAGGAATAGTGCATGTGGCAATTGTTGAGGAGGACAATACAAAAAGTCACCGTTGGAAATTGAATTTTGACGAGCCTCAAATGTGGGTAATGGAGTTAGGGCAATTCTAGTATCCCTGGTGGAGATCATTATCCATTCACATGTAAATTGGATTTTGATTGTAAATAATATGGCGGATATGAAGCATGTATCATGGGGCTCGAGCGATATAGAGGAGGATCAAATCATTGGAAGTATATGGAAATTGCATTGGTAATTTACCAACTTTGAGGTGAATCGAGACAAGAGATTCCAAATTAATCAATTACGAGGGCTAGTGTTGGGGTTAGTTAAAGAGTTTGATGATATTACTTTCAATTATCTCCTCGTGATGAAAACCGGATGGCGATGCTTTGGCTACTTTGGCTTCGGTTCTCTATAGACCAATTAGAAAGGTGTTGCCCAAGAGAAGTTTTGACAGATGTTCGATAAGCATAGAGAGCAAATGGTAACTTCTCATGCCAATCTCGTAAGTTTGGTCATTTTCCCCACAATTTTCTTGATATTTTGTTGGTCGCTTCCATCATTGAGGACCTGTTTGTGTAAGAGTGCAAACTAAATTGTAAATCTTTAGTGTTTATGCCTAAATTCCAAGTAAGATTTAGAGGTAAATGTTTTTTTTTGAAGTATAAAAGTAAGATCTCTATACTTATTGGGAAGTGATAAAATGATTCTCCTATGAATTCAAGATAGTAGAATTACTCACCAACTAGGCTTTGTAGACATAGGAAATTGAAGTGCACAAATAAACATTGGTGTTCTTTATGTTTTTGTTTGCACAATTTATCGCAATGCCATGCCGTAATGACTCTGCATCAAGCACTTCCATTAATGTTGTGTTTTCAATGAACAACAACTTTAGGTAGCAACATTTTGTTTTAATGGAACTAAACCAATAACCCTCATTTAATCAAAGTAAGTAAAATTATATATTTTTGGGATAAATCTCAAAACTACACATGAATTTTGGTTCAATTGTAATGTTATATATGAACTTTGATTTTATGCAATTTTATACATGAAATACTAATTTAATTCATTTTTTAAATTGCTAACACAATTATCAATATAATACCATTTTAAGTATACATATTGCAATACAAATAATTATTTATATCTAGTCTAAAAATATATTGATATATTTATTCCTTTAAATGTGTACAATTAAATCAAAATTAAAGTTTCACATGTACATTTGAACAACAATCAAAGTTCCAAATATAAAATTGCACCAAATCAAAGTCATGTATGAAATTAAAAATCGAATCAAGATTTATATATACTTTTTTTTTTATATCTAAACACACTTAAACCTAAATAACATTTTTCAAAACATTCCAAATCAATAAATAGATTGAAAAAAAATATATGATTGAGAAATAAAAATTAAAAGCTGAATCGAATTGATAGTTTTGTTTCGATGAATTCGATTTCACACGTATCTCTAAATTTATTTTGTTTTTAAAGTTATTGAATCGAAACTAAACTCAAATAATTCATTCAACTACTCTTAAATATAATATCTAATAAATTTGAGTGTGGAATGGTAACCTCAAGATCTAAGCTATAGCCTTTATATTAAATGAAAAAGAATATTTGATCCTAAAGGGTTAAGAAAAGTAAAGAATAGAAAATAAATAATTTCCATCTATAGAATAAAATGGAAAACCCTGATTGAAAACAAAAGGAAACCCAAATCTTCCAAAAGCAATTAAGGAATTATTGTTGGAAAGGTTAAAGGAAAACCCTATATCAGCTTTCTCAAAGAATTCTTAGCTCATTAAATGTAACAGAAAAACTATATATACAGTATTAATTTCAACCTTATTACCATCTAAATAAGCCTAAAAGAGAATTTAAAAGAAAAAAAAAAAAAAAGGTTGCAGCCTCTCATGGAATTCACTTATGAAGATTTTGAGCCTTTCTGCAAATGGAAAAGAGAGCCAAATAGTGACACCCTTGAGATACATCTTCCAGGTAAAGTGTGTGTATATATATATTTAAATCAACCATTTGCCTGTCTCATTTGTTTATGTTTTTAAATATAATTACCTTAATCGATAACCTTTAATATTAATTGAATCGTCGATCAACTTTTGAACTAACTTAACGTAAGTCAATTCGATTGTTTAAGTTAATTAACCACTATTTTTATGTATTATAGTATAAATATATTTAAATTAAATAAAAATTTATATGTATTAAATTTTAATAATCAATAGCAACTGATATAATTGAGATTATAACTAATTAATCCACACTACTTCACTAAGTAGATCAATTATGAACTTTAATAATTGATAGCTAATCAATTTAATTGAGATCATAACTGATTTAATCGATATTAAGTGGTTATTAACAAATCAAATATCGGAATATGGTTATTTCCTATTCAATGTTAAATTTACTATTTAAAGTGTATTATGATGGGTGTAAATGAATATTTGATATTTGAATTTGTTTTTTTTTATTTCAATATAATATATAAGTGGTGAAAATTTTTAACTGAAATTGAGATTTTGATAAGTATTCTAATTTATAAATAAATAAATAAATGAGAAGTAATAAGATCTTAATTCCATTTGTGAAGTTAGAATTCTTTCCCACCAATGTATCAAATTGTTTAATTTTATATTTTATATTAAAATAGATGCAAAAGATTTCAATATTCCATCTATACTGCTATCAAAATTAAAGAAGAATATGGAAAAGACACATTTAGATAATAAACAGATTTTAAAGAAGAGATTGGAAATTGCAGGATTCAAAAGGCAGCAATTGCGAGTTCAACTGAGCAGTTCTGGGAACCTAGTGATCAGTGGAGAACGTGAATCGGACTCTGACGGAAAAAAAAGAAACCGATTCCGGAGAGAATTTAATGTTTCAAACGAAATAGAAGCAAACCAAATACAAGCAAAGTTCTTCAATGGCATTCTTTACGTGATAATGCCAAAGCGAAGCACAGCGGCAGCTGCAGGTGTGGATGTTAAAGCTTCAACAATGAATTGGAATAAAAGGTTGGCCATGGAAATCATTGCAGCAGTTTCGTCGGCAGTTGCTGTCGGAGTTTATGTAACCAAATATTGCCAATGTTCTCATCTTGGGAGCTAAGTAATTTAATTTACTGTGTAATTTCTACAAGTAAAGATTGTTAAGCAATATTTTCCCATGCAATCCAGGACGTAGTATATTTATGTAACGCATATTGATTATGATCTTTGATATTGGAAATATAATATATATATATATATATATATATATATATATGCATTTATATTTATATTTAGGTAAAAGAAAGTTTTAACATTTGTTTTCATGGTTTGTAAAAGATTTATCAAAGAATCGAATTATTCGTTTGTTCATATGAACTGTGTTTTGAAAGATATTTACAAATTTGAACCGAATTCACTTGGATTAAAGGGAAGCTATACTATATAACAATTGATATTTTTCAGGCCCCAAGAAATAAAAACCGAGGCTCCGAGCCATATATTAAAATTCCATTAAATAAATTATTAATTCTTTTATAAAAATAAAAACAATATATTAAAATTGGTTTAATAATTAGTTGAATCAATTTTAATTCGTTCAATTAATTCATACTGGTTTGTAGTTTAATTTATCTAAAGTACATGTCACATCATATTTACACTTTCATTTTGGTCACCCAAATTTTAGATCACTTTCATTTTGGTATTGTAATATTCTTCTCCCAAGTAGAGATCTTAGCACTTTTCTAACTAACTTGATGTTGGAATATTTTTCTCCCAAGACAAATGCTTGATTTGACAGTCACATAATTTAGCATATAATTCACCTATGGTTTTTAAATCTTGCATCATAGACTCTCAAATATAATGGTTAACATTTGCATTTTGGACTACCTAACAATCAATGTTGGTTCCCTCATGAGTAATTTGTAGAATGTGCAAGTGCTTTGACAATGGTGCACTTTGAGATCCTCTTGAATTCTTGTTGGTCAACTCCACAAAAATTGCATCGTGCTTTGGGGTTAACATTAGCAAGGTGTTCTTCGTGCTTTTCTATAAGAATAGGCGCCAAGTCTTTTCATCAATAGACTTGATATATGCCTTTATATGTGCCCTTCTAATGGGTATAATTTTCACAATCCAATATCGAAGACGGGTGATTGATGATCATTTCATAACTTGAAAATAGCAACACCAAGAATCTCCACTATCTATGTTAAGTGAGCAACTTTAATACCAATCATTGACTGAACCAATTGCAAAATTAAAAGAAGCGAGTATTAGCAAAAGTGACAACGAAGTGTGCACTTTTGATCAAACATGACAACCACAATAAAATAGTGGACAGAAAATTGTTTATGCAATTTGATTTTCTTACGTTGTAGAGCTTAGTTTAGTGAGATGAATCCATTAATTTTGAAATAAATACAACCAATGATCCTAGTTCTAACACACCCCTAATAAGAATCCTCACTTTTGTATTTCAAAGACTAGACCTTTCATCACTATATTCTCTCCGATAATTTAGCTTGTAAAACCAATCACTAAGAGGCTTTACACAAAATGCACTATCATAAATAATGTTTCTTATTGAAAAATAGGTGCTCTAAAAAAATCAATACATCTACCTATAGTCTCTCAAATATATAAATAAATTGAGACTTACTAACATATTAAAGATCAATCACAATCTCTTCCAAAAAGTAGTTAAAATAGCTAAATACAATATAATAATAACCAAAGTAAAATAGATTGTTGGCATATAAGTCTTCAAGCTTTGGTCCGATCCAACTTCCTTGATCTAAGGGATTTATATAAATGATCCGATCCAATCCTTGGATAAGTTTCTCCAAGTGAATTAAGTGTCATTAATGGGTTTGAATTATTCCATGATATCAACACAACCCCAAATTTTGTATCAATAAATTGTCAATATTTCAAATAAGACAAATTATTTTGTCGCAGTTGATAAATGAAAATGAATACTTCCATTAACACATTGCAGCAACTTCAAATATATCAACCTACACAATTAAAATATACCAACATGTGTTTCTATTGTACATAATTGTGGATTTTGTTAATTGTGACTTGTTGTAACCTATTATGTCATGCTCATTAACCCTTTTTCATACAAATGTTTTGATACAAGTCATTAAGCATTCCATTTTAAAACGAATAAACATGTTTTGAACAAATTTCCAATTTTCTTTATTGTCCAAAAATTCTAAAATAAGGCAATATCTAATATTTAGGAATTAAAAATCGTGCTCAATCGTCTTGGGTATGATTTTTTCGTGAACTAAATATTTAGATAACCTTTATAATTTTAGTATACGAGTTTTCAAAAGTCAAAAATCAATCGTATTTTTAAAGGTATAAAGGATTGTATCCAATCGATCTGGTATGATCTGCATATCTTTGAAACGAGAGAATTTTGACCGCTAATTTGAGCTATTTAAACATTTTAAAAGAATCATATTTTGGAAAATCTTTTCTTTGAAAACCTTTTGATATAAGGACAGACATCAAATCAATTTGGTACCAATTTTTGGGCGTAATGAGGGTGCTAACCCTTCCTCATGCATAACCAACTCCGAACCCATTTTATTTGATTTTATATGAACCAAAATTATTTTTCATTGAATAAAGCGTTTTAGTAGGTGGCCCAATCACACCTAAATCAAGAGATTGGTGGCAACTCCAAATTTTGTTTTCAAAGTCGATTCCCATTGTTTTCAAAATAAAAGAGGGTTTCACACACTACAATTAACTTTTTTATAACAATCACTTTTTATAACAACATTTTATTATATAAATAATTTTCTTTTATGTTTTATTATTATCCTCTATAACAATAATATCATAAAATATGAAGTACACTCTTTTTTATTAAACTATTTCTCTATAACAATCTTAAATTTTAGTAAAATTAGTTTTATTCTTAAATGAAATAAAAATAGTAAATTTTAGTTAAGATATTATTTAGAAAATATTTTACTAAATAAAATTTTTTAATGAATGAAATTATATCTACAAATGTTATTCAATATATTAGTTAAATCTCACTAATTAATATTTTATTAATATGTTATAGCTTTTAATTTAAAATATATTTTTAAAAAATTGAACTATTTTCGAATATTAAATGTTATAATAAATATATAATAATCATCTTTCTATAAAATCTAAAATTTTAACAAACAAATAAATTTTACTATACAAAAGTTGAGTTTAATTTTAATGAGTTTCAGATTAATTTGATAACAAACCTTCATAAATATAACTTCTCCATTAGGAACTTTGTTGAACATATCTCATCCTACATGCACCACACTAACATCAACAAAATATATTATCAAAGTTCATGGAGGAAACTTTAAACAAAAACTTATTCATAGTTTTGTATAATTTATAAACAAAACATTTATGCTTGTAAACTACTTGAATCCGAATATTTATTCATAGTTTTGTATAGTTTTGAATCAAATATTTCCTTCGGAGGGAAGGCCCTTTAGGTTTTTGGTGGTTGGATTGAGCATCCAAATTTTGATAGTTTTTAAAAGAAAATGGGATTATTCTAGTAATATGTCGAATCTCTTGGAAAGATCACTCTAGATTTGAAGGATTGGAATAGACAGGTTTATGGCAATCTCTTCGCTAAGAAGAAAGATCTTTTCAAAAGGATTGCTAATATTCGAAGCTAAGGGAGTTCTCGGATCTCATCATCTTGATCAAGTGGATTTGTCTCTCAGACAAGAACTCGAGGATGTTTTGCACCACGAAAAACTTCGTGGAAGCAAAAAGCGAAATGTTTGGTTGAAGTTTGGAGACCGAATCGAAATTTTTCCATACCGTACTTCGATGAGGAGGAAAAATAATCGTGTTACTTTTTTAAACTCGATGGCAATTGGGTTTATGAATTTGAGGATATTGAAGATGAGGCTAACAAGTTTTTCAAAAGCGTATAGAGATATTCTTGTACCTATGGGAACTTTACCTCGAGCGGTTTTCCTCAACTTGATCCGGTGATATCGCTTTTTGGAAAGGCGGTGACGAATGAGGAGATTAAGAAGGCTATGTTTGATATGGCTCCATTGAAAGCTCCAGCGGATGGTTTTCATGCGTTGTTCTTCGAGTAGTGGGACACTTTAGGAGGAGCGGTTTGCGATTGGGTTCAAAAGGTTTTTGACGGAAATCCTATTGATTCCGATTTAAATAATACTCTAGTTGTTCTTATTCCAAAGATTCGAATCCGTAAATTTTGGTCATTTTCCTATTAGCTTGTGTTCGTTCTCTATAAGTTAATGATAAAGGTTATCGCAATCGATTCAAACTTATCTTCTCTAAGATAATTACTCGAACAAGTTGGTTTTATTCTTGGAAGGAACATTAATGATAATATTATTATTGCTCAAGAGGTGATCCACACCATGAGGAGCGGAAAAGCGAAAATGGATGGCTATTAAAATCGACTTGGAAAAGGCTTATGCAGTCGGATGGAATTCATTGAAGCTTTTCTTGACGGCGGTATCCCGATTATCTTATTAATGTTATTATGCCTTCTATCTCTAATGTCTCTATGCAGGTCATGTAGAATGGAGTTCCTTTATCTAAATTAAGACACGTTAGAGGAATCCGGCAAGGGTGCCCCCTCTCCCCTTACCTTTTTGTACTTTGTATGGAGTGGCTTGGTCACTCAATTCATGCTATTTCGAAGGTAAATGGAACCCTATTCGATTATCTCGAAATGGGCAGCTATCTCGCACTTATTTTTTGCAGATGACTTGGTTATATTTAGTAAAGCTGATTTAAGACATGGTGAAGTTTTAAAGTCCATCCGACGATTTACTTACTTGCTGGACACAAAATTAATGCAAGGAAGACCAACATCTTTTTCTCAAAAGGAGTAGATGAATCTATGGTGAATATGATTAGTAATAGATTTGGATTTCAACAGGTCCACAATCTTGGTCATTATCTTGGAGTTCCTCTCTTTCACCAAAGGGTTACCAGCAGTACTCTTCAGTTTATAGTGGAGAAAGGTAGTAGTAAACTCAAAATTGGGAAGCCAAAAAGCTCTCGTTATGGCGTGTTACTTTAGCACAATCATCCTTTTATCTATACTAGCTACTTCATGCAAACCATGATGATTCCTAGGAAAACTTCGTGATGAGATTGAAAGTTTGGTCAAACATTTCATTCGGGGTCTTTTGAAAGGAAAAGAAAGATGTCTCGATTGGTTGGGAGTCTATCGCCAACCAAAAATATGTGGAGCTTAGGGCTAAGGAAACTTGAGATCGAATCTATCTTTTTAATGAAACTGGGTTTCAAACTAGTGTCAGACAAGGAAGTTTTTTGGGTCCGTCTGTTAAGGTCGAAGTATCAAGTGAAGGATGAGGTACCAGAACATATTGGCAGGCCTAGGTGCTCTTTTCTGTGGAAATCTCTCTCCAAAATATGGTTGTTATTTTATGAGAAACTACTTTGGTCTATTGGAGATGGTCACAAAATCCGTTGCTGAATGGATAGTTGGATTCCTGGAATTGGTCCTCTATGTCGTTACATTCCCCCTAACATCAATATGGACCCTAATTGTCTTCTTCATGAAATGATATCTGAGGATGGCTCGTGGAACCTTAATCTTTTTGGGTTTGGAGTGCGGAAAATGTGATTCAAGCTATTAAGGGCATCCTCCTCCCCACTTTTCGAAAGTCTGATAGAATCGCATGGAGTCATTCTTCGTCTCGGTGTTTTACGGTTAAATCTGCGTATAAAGCCATTAAAGAAGGAGACTAGAATTTGAGAAATGAGAAATGGAAGATTGTTTAAAAGTATCCTGGTCCTCAACGAGTTCAGATTTTTCTTTGACGATTGTAAGAAAGACTACTTAGTAATGTTGAAAGATTTAGGAGGGACTTTGGATGATCCATCTTGTCATATCTGGGCATGATTCGGAGGATGTTTTACATATTCTTCGTGGGCCTACTTGCTAAGGATGTTTGGGCTCGGGTTAACCTGTAAGTATTTTCCTAATTTTTCTCCACACTTTCTTAAGATTGGATTCTTCACAATTTGTAGGTTAATGGCTTGATTCATGAATGGGGAGCTAATTGGGCTTGTCTTTTGGTCACTTGAGTTGGCGTATTTGGAAAAATCGGAACTTATACATTTTCAATGGCAAACCTTGGAGCTCAAAAGAAATGGTCCAAAGATCATATAGCTAGGCTTTGCGTTCTTCTCTACATCTCAAGTTGATGCATCGTTTGGTACCGAGACTACCTCTGAAGCACATCTCGAGGACAGTGTATCTCAACAATGATGGAGCAGTTCACCGGATTCGCTTTCTTTGCCGGCGTCGTTCGTGACAAATCGAGGAACCTGGATTATTGGTTTCCATAGATTTCTTGGCAAATGTTCAATTTTGATGCGGAACTTTGGGGCATTCGGATGGCCTCAAACTTGTCCAACGAAGAGCTTATGATCAAGTTATTATCTTTTAATTGCTTGGAAGTGGTCAAAGCTATTAATGGTGCTCTATACAAATTCAAATTCGCTCTTATCCGTCGCATCCATAATATTTTATCTCATGAAAGCCCGTGGTCTCTACATTATATTCCAAGAGAACATAATCATGGTGCGGATTATTTAGCTAAACAAGCCTTGTTAGGAAAAGAGAATTTGCAAGTCTTTGATGTTCCTCCTGAAGGAATTCACAGCCTTCTTGATAGGGATAGGACTATGAGTGTTATACTTACATATTAGTTGTTTTTTTGATTTTCTTGTATCACCAAAAAAAAAAAAGGAAGATATTATTCTACTCAATCATTGTAGCAAGCTGAATTTATATAGTCTATTACTTGACTTGCTATGACTCACAAGTCTCATTGAAGTTTTATTTTCGATTACACCATAGATTTATAAATATTTCATTCAAAATAAAATTTGAGCTCAAACACAAATAATTAAGTTAGAGTTAATTTCGAAAATCAAGCTTATTCTCTATTATGTAATTAAGTTTCATCTAAAGGCTCAAGTAATTTATTTTCTTTTATATAAAATTAAGCTAAATTTAAAAAGTAAAACTCAATTAAGCTTCAATCGAACTTTAAACACTAAATTTTCATTAAGCCCAAATATTTCACAATTTGTAACTTGACTCAATTCCATCATATTTTTTAATAAAATAAAATAAAATTGAGTCAATGGTATGATTACCTGGAATACTGGGTGCATCTTTAACAACAAAGGGCAAATCAAAGTTATTGCCCTTAATTCGATGGTACTTTGAAAATGATGAGCTTAAGATTTGTGCCCCATCCTCCTCCCATCAACCACTTGGGTTAAGCCTTCAAAACCCTTGTAGATTTGTAGGGCTTTATTCATGACTATGGCAGTGTGGTTGGACATTGTATGGTTGAAATTATTGGCTAAATTTCTATCTTTTGTAACCGCCTCAAACAAGTCTCCCTAAATCCCTCACAAATGACAACCCACCTTCCAATGTTGCCTCTTTCAAGAAGTTCCTACACAAAATTTTACATGATTTAATGAACCCAAAGAAAAATACGGTGATTAAAAATTTGTTTGTAATTTGCAATTTTAAAATCTTGATAGTTAATATAGATATGCAATGCCTCGCCTAAATTCATAAGATTAATGCCCTATTCGGCTTTAAATTAAATATATATATAAAGTCAAGTTAATTTAAAATAACTTTAAAGTGAAGCTATTAAAGACGAGTAACAAATTCCATAAAATTTCAAAGATATAGAAAGTGATGTTCAAAATAGTTAAAAGACCAATTTAAATAGCAATCACAACAGGAAATCATGATAAAGGTTTTGAGAGTGAACATGGATTTAAGTAATATCTAGAGTGTCACATCACGATAAATATATCAGAAATTGTATCACATGTATATGTATATAAAAATAAAAGTTCAGAACACAAATTTGTATTTAAGAATAACATATAATAAATAATGAAACAAACGTGTAGTTTAAAACTAATTAATCATAACAACACATAAAATATATATGATATTAAAAAAGTTAGGGAAATTTTGAGTAAAACAAAATTTAAACACAAATACATCATATTAACAATATTAAATGCACTAAAATTGATAATCATGATGTTGTCATCAATTGTAAGTTAGTGTCAAGTTGACTTATGATACCAACTCAGTTGGTGACATTATCTATATACACAAATTTGGTGAGAGAAAACATTTTATGTTAAAAGTTAATATTTTTAAAGTTTACTCAAGAATTATTATTGATATAGTGGTAATGAATTTGTTTAGAAATCTCATTGGGGATCAGCATATAAACAATGAGAAAGAAGGAATAAAGAAAATTAGGCACACAAATTTATGTGGAAAAACTCCTCCAATCAATAGGATAAAAACCATGGGCAAATGAGACTTCACCAATGAGAAAACAAATGAAGAGTACAAGATGAAGAAATTCAAAACAAACCCTAACCCCCAATACAAAGCTCTCGCTAAAACACAAAATTCTCTTAAACGCTCTAAAACTCTCTTTTGATTTTCTCTTTAAAGTTGTGTTATTATCGCCTATTAGAATTATAATGGCTTTATTTATAGGCTAAAAATAGATAGTAAAACTTCTCTAGAGTAACCAGAGATTAATTGGGAAAAATAACCCTATTGAGAGTATAATATGTAATTGCTTTAAGTTTGGAATTCACTTTGTGTCGTTGTGATGTCATAGGCTCCTCGTCACGCTACCGCCTCTGTTTCAAATGTTGTCGTGTCGTTGTGACATCGTGTAATTTCTTGTTGTAACCTCGCCTTTGCTTTGATCGAAAAATACGATACACACTTCACAAATCTCTACATTGACTCATATTTTAACGTGCATCTTTTTTTGTGCCCCGTTATGGGCGTAACTTGATCTTGGAAAGATACTAACCAAGTCCAAATGGTGTTTGAACTTGGAAATTTGAAAACTCTTATTCAAAACAATGATACCTTTCTTACTCAAATGACCAAGTCGTATATGTGATAACTGAGTTGACTCTAACTCCATAATAGACGAGAAAATTACTACTACACCAATCATTGTTGAACCCCGCCTAATATATAGACTGTCGATTTTTTGACTTTTCACCAAAAAGAGAGCTCCATAAGATACTTCAACTAGCTTATATGTGGAGAACTTGTCCTTGTTGGGACAAGTAAGAACACTTCGAATCTAGGATCCACTCGAACGTAAGCTTAGACCTTTCAGTCGTAGACACCAACAACCAATCATCACCCTTATCCTCAGCCACACTAGCATCGACTACCTTGACTTTTCTCTTTTCTATTTCATTCCTCTTAGTAGCCCTCCTGTTCTTATTTTGTAGCTTATTACATTATGCCTTAATGTGACATAATTTCTTGCAATAGCCACAAGTCTTGTCTTAATTCCTTGACTTCGATCTGTTTCTCACAACCAAAACTGAGGCTTGCCCATTTAACTTGCCATTCAAACCTAACTCATTGTCGAGATTGTCTTTGCTCAACAAGTTTCCCTTTACATTGTCAAACGAGAGTTTATCTCTACCATAAATCGAGGTATCCTTGAAAATCTTATATGAAGGGGTAAGAGACAATAATAAACAACAAGAAATAAAGAATAAAGAAAATTGGGCACACAAATTTTCGTAAAATAACTCCTCCAATCAAGAGGATAAAAAACCACGAGAAAAGGGGACTTTACTAATGAGCAAACAAACGAATAGTACAAGATGGAGAAATTCAAAATAAACCCTAACCCCGAATACAAAGTCTCTAGCTAAAACACAAAATTCCTTAAAGCTCTCTAAAACTCTTTATTGATTTTCTCTCTAAAGTTGTGTTATTATCTGCCTGTTAGAATTATAATGGCTCTATTTATAGGCTAAAAATAGAGGATTAATTTAACTAAAAATTTTCTGGAGTAATCAAAGTTTAATTGGAAAAAGTAACCCTGCTAAGAGTATAAAATTTGGAATTTTTCGCATCGTCGTGACATCCTAGGCTCCTTGTCATGCCGTTATCGCCTTTTCTTTACCTCTGTTTCAAATGTTGTCGCGTCGTTGTGGCGTCGTGTGATTCCTTATCGCAATGTTGCCTCTTCTTTGACTCTAGTTTGACTAAAAATGCGAGACACACTCAGTAAATCCATTAAATAGGAGTTTAATCCCTAGACATGTTCATTTTAGTTTTGTCGAGAAAATTTTGGAAATGAGTGATGGAAGTGCCCACTTTGGTTAATCATTGCGGTGAACATTGTACTTGTCTTATTTTTTGGCATATTTGATAAAAATATTCTAATGATTTGCTTGTCCCTTTTTAGGATTTTGTATAGCCAATCTCGTGTTTATCATTAGAGAAGAGATTGAATCAAACAAGAGTAATTTTAAGTATTCTTATGTAATTTACTTAGCTTGTATCTTTGAGATATGTTATCCAAGAAGATATGGGCTGACTTTATGATCTTTTGTATCCTTATATTAAGGCTTGTGAAAATGGATGTGTGCTTTAAATATGAAAGGCTTGATCAACCTTGATAGAGGTTTGTTGTTGAGGCTATTTATGTTAAATAAGTGACTAGCATTCAATAGTGTCTCTTAAACGCCACTTAGGTAGTGAAGTTACTTTCCATAATTAAGTTGGCAATTTAATGAATCAAAATCTTTGGACTAGTGAATGTGCTAATATGTTGAAGATTGTATGGTCCATCCATAGAAAACAATCATGGACATTGAAGATTGGATGGATTCAAGTGAATCAATTCAACCCGTGTTATGTGAAGAATTGATTGAGATCTTGTTGCTAATTTTATGAGACCATATCTTCATTAGATTATTCTTTTATTCTTATATTATGTAATTTCTATTTTAAGGAGTTACCTTGTATTAATTTAATTTCTATTTTAGCAAGTCGAAACCTATATATGCTTTGAGGATTTTCTAGGTTTAGTAAAGAGCTTTACTAATAGCACTTTATTTTATTCATTGTGGAATTATTTTGAGAGAGTGCAATTGAATTGAAAACTAGTAGAATTTACAATATGAATTCTTAGGGGAGAATTTAGAGGTGAGTGTTTAGAGTGTAATTAACTAGTTATATTTTGGATTAAAGATAGTGGAATTACTTACTAAGCTAGGCTTCCTAGGCGTGGAAATCGAATTGTGTAAACAAACTTTTGTGTTAGTTGTTATTTTTAACATAGATTTCATTGTGTCAAGTTGTAGCGACTTTGCAATCGGAACTTCTATTCAACTTGGACAATTCAAGCAATTAACGACTTTAAGTGGTAACAATTGGTATCAAAGCCTCTCACTTAACATAGCTAACAATGTTCCTAGTGTCAATACTTGCTTGAGATGGAAGAAACTTTATTATTTTGACCCTTATGTTGGATGGAGCAAATTATACTTATTGGAAAGCTAAAATGAAAGCTTTCATAAATTTTGTTGATTAGGAAGCATGAAAATCAATTTTCAAAGGCTGGAAGCAGCCTTACTATTAATATTGTTGTCAAAACTTCCATGTAGAAACCACTTGGAACACCGAAGAAAGGAGGCTTGCAAATGAAAACTCAAATGCCCTTAATGCAATCTTTTACGTTGTTAATTTCCAAGAGTTTGATTAATCCTAGAGATAGTTGATGAATGAACTTTGGATCGATGCCCCAAGTGTAGTATTTTCGTCAATATACACTTGTAATTTTTTGACAGATTGATTAATAAAAAAATTCATTGATTATATTAGTATACTTTGTATAATCTTCCTCACATGATTTTTGCATAAAGCAAAATAGAAACAAATGTTGCTCATTGGATGTTTAATGTTTAGCTAATACTAAACGATATTACGTGGTCGGATCGTATACGGAAAGACAACTTGTATTGGTAGATGAACCTAAACATGTCATTAGTCCGAACGAAAATGTGCAAACCAATTAAAAGACTAATATTTTTTCTATTAAGTCCAATTGGGGAGATGCCTTGTCTTTGGCATCAGAGCTGATGACTGCAAGAAGATAGACACATATGTGATTGACTGGATTGACTGTACATCAGGCATGACCCAAGCAAAATAGATCCTAAATCCATTTATGGATTCGTTCACTTGTGACGTTCATAGTGTGGCATACCTAAATCTTGAGTGGATGGCGGACTATGTATGCGTGAGTCATACACTTTAATGTAAGTAAAAGCACGAGTTTAAATAGATAAGGCGAAAGGTGGTGCGTTAGGTGTACGGCTTTTGTAGTATAAAGCGTCATTCACAACAATGAAATCCATTGCCTAAAACATGGGTAAATGATATCCTCTCATTGGCATTACATGGTTCATGAAAAGTAAACGTGGCCATGGGTCATCCGTCTTTGTGATGGATGACTTGATCAATAATTGATAGTGATTGACTTTTCATGAAGGAATATGTAATAGTTACCATGAGATAAAACATGATCATATTGGGAGAGCATATATTATCCTAAAGAGATCAAGGATATCCTATGAGAGTAACACACTAATGACAAGGTCATTGGATGAGCACTGAGTAATTGCTTTCGTAATGGTATGTTGTTGGGGAGAGCTCAATCACGATACTATAGTAGAATGACTTTGTGATTAAATAAGTTTATAATTAATAGGTGAAAAGCCATAACTTAATTACAAATCATTTTATCCTCAATTACATATGTCCAATTGGTCTCTCCGTTAACTTGTTGAAACTAGAAATGAATTGCGTGTTTGAATAAACATGAACCGAATGAATAGAAAATGAAAAATGAGAAACATTCAGGAATGATTATGGTTTTCTCTAAAATGGAGAAATTGGATCATTTGAAAATGAATGTAGGTTTCCAAAAATGGAAATTTAAATGAAAATAAAAATGGAAATTTGCAATCCTATATAGTATTACTTAAAAATGATGGAAGAATGAGTTTATGTTTTTGGACTGCTTTGAAGCCTAAAAATGAAAATAAAGCATTCAGTCATAGTGAACATGTTGAGTTATGACATATTGAACTAATTTTCTCAAAATTTTATTGGGGGTAAAATCGTCACAATTTTATTGGGGTAAAATCATCAAAATTATACTGGAGTAAAATTGGGATGAGAAAATTATTTAAGATGTAAATATTAAAGTTTATTTTGGGAAATAGAAAAATTGAATCGGGTTTGATCATATTATAGAGTACTAGGTCAAAAAAGCCTCGATGTGACCCTTCATATAACATGAAGGAGGCGACAACCCTAATAGAAATATAATGGTGAGTCGTTCATCCCTCTCCTACTCTAAGTAGGATTATTTTCTACTTAAAATAAATCTCTACAACTCTACAAAGGTTCTACCTTCTCTTTATAAGAAGATGGCACGTAGAGCTTTTAATACAACATTTGAGAGATTATTATTCTAGAAAAATAAAGAAAATTTATTCTTAACTTATAAACATATTTTTAGAATAACAATTTTACTGATTTCTACTAAAGAAGAGAATTTTGGTTTACACCTTGAAAGGAAAACTTTTTCTAGTTCTATATTTTGATTCAATTGGTTCGAGCCCATACTCGAAACAATTCATGATCAAGAATAGTAGAGAAGATCTTTTGGTTGAAAGCTAGAAAACATTTAGGATCTGCTTATCCAAAAACACGGTATGAATTTGGTTAAAGTTTATTACTATAAATATAACAAATGGGTCAATTTTTGAAATTTTAATTTTCTCTGTGCAAGAAAATCGTTTCCAAACCGGTTTTTCCTACAAGAACCAACACAATGAAATAATTGAAGCTATGGATGTTGACACCAAGTTTGAGACTCGAGGATGATGGATAATGAAACTATTAATGACTTTTATGCAAGGTTTTATAACTTGTCAAATCAAGATTTTGCTCTTGAAATAAATCTTCAAACTCGAAGTTGGTGAGAAAAGTCCTTGATCTCTACACGAGATTTGCAATCAAGGTGATGACTATTGAGAAGGCAAAGGACCTTGATTAATTGCAGATTGATGAACTCATAGGTTCATTTGAAACTTTTGAGATGAACCATAGTGAACCTACAAAGAGCTGATCCAAAGGTGAAAGAAATATTGTTTTTCAAGTGGCAAAGGAAGTGCCTACTTCCGTGGCACATCGCATGGTCAAGTAAGAATTTGTTTAGAGGAAATATGAGAGGCATAAGGAATACAAGAACATAGGAAAATAAGGATTATGCGCACAATTGTAGTATGGTTTTCATATCAAATTACATTTTTATAAGATGTTGAAAGATCTAAGAATGATAAATTCTAAAAGAAAAGTTCGAGTCACCAAGATTCAACTAAAAATAGACATGGGTGCAAAAAGATTAGAGGTTGATTAATGCACAAGTGAAATGTGAAATAGAAACTAATGTAATAACTTTTGAAAATCAACATATAGATATTTCTACTCTCAAGATCTTGTGGTAAATAACCTTGTTCTTCCATGAGTTACATGTCCCACATACAAAATTGTTGATAAGTTAGCATCCTTTGCACCTTGTTGAAATATCTTATCGAGCGGAGTGAGTTGATGCTATAACTAAGGAGAGTGTGTTTATGGTATTAATAAGGATTTTTTCTTTTCCATGCTTATTATTTGTTTTGTTTATTCATGGTGCTAGTGCGTGTTATTACTTTGTGTTATTGATAAAAATTAGCTTATGGAGATGTTTCTTCAATTACAATTGCTTGAGGTTCTTTTGGAATTTTGTTCAAAAAAGGGGAGAGAACAAACCGAGTTAAAGGTTGAGTTGGAATTTGCTATTGCTGATGCTTGTGTTGTATTTATACTTGAAGAATTGCTTGTAGAATAGGTTGCATAGTTTTTGGCCAAAATACAAAAGGGAGATTGTTGAGGCAAGTTTTGAAATGGCTAATAGAAGTGCCCACTTTGGTCAATCACCGCCCTAGACATGAAACTTCTCTTATTTGTTTGTTTGTTTGACCAAAATATTTTGATGGTTAGCTTGTCTCTTTTGAGGATTTTTGTAGTCAATCCCATGTTTATCATTAGAAGATATTGAATAAAAAATATTACTTTTCAAGGATTCTTATGTAATTTACTTACCTTGTGTGATAAGATATGCTATCTAAGAAGATATGAACTGACTTTATGATTTTTATATCTTTATATTAAGGCAAATCAAGATGCATCAAGCTTACCTTGTGAAGATGGATGTGTGCTCTAAATATGGAAAGCTTGATCAACCTTGATAGAGATTTAATTTTTGAGGTAAGTTTTGGTAAATGAACTAAATGGCACTCAGTAGTGCCTATTGCAAACTACCACTGAAGCGTTGAATTTGCCATAATTAAGTTGGCAATTTAATGAAGTGAAATCTTTGGACTAGTGAATGTGCTAATAGGTTAAAGATACAATGGTTCATCTATGGAAAACAATATGTGGCTATTGAAGATTTAATTAGATTCGGTGACTCAATTTAACCAAGTGTTATGTGCGTAATTGATCGAGATTGTGTTGTTGATTTTAAAGACCATATCTTCATCTAATTGTGTTTTTATTAGTATATTATGTAATTGCTATTTTAAGGTGTTGCTTTGTATTCATTTAATTTCTATGTTAGCAAGTCAAACCTTAGATATGTTTTAAAACTAGTCTAGGTTTAGGAAGAGCTTTATTGAAAGCACTTTGTTTTCTTATTTGTGGAATTATTTTGAGAGAGTGCAATTGAATTGAAAGCCTTTAGGTATAAAGGTAAGATATTTAGGGAGTGATAGAGTGTGATTCAGTTGTTATATTTTGGATTAAAGATAAAGGAATTACTCACCAGCTAGGCTCAGAGACGATGGAAACCGAATGCAAACCTTTGTGTAATTTGTTATTTTTTACATTGATTTCGAGTGGCAGTAGTAGCTCTGATGACACTTCCATTCAACTTTGACAAGCAATTAACGACCTTAAGTGGTAACAATTTTTTATTTAAGAACTATATAAAATGTATGAAAAAGTAAAAAAGGCCATCGAAAAATAGCAATAGTCATTTAATAAAAGGATATATTAGTCATTTTCAAACCGAGTTAGTACCCTATTATCTTGTGACACCAACTCGATCAAGAGTTTTATTAATTGTATAAATATTTGCAATTACAATTTAAAATTAAAAAAATAACATGAAAATATAACAATTGAAAGGATTGGTTTATACTTGTGTAAAACTAATTAAATATTATACGCTTTTAAAACTTGTATGATTAGTGTCTTGACAATCAAACAATTGAATGCATCACTATAATTGTACTCAACATGTATATAAAATTTTGAATTGGCTAATATTTTTATCATATTAAATAAATATAATAATTTTATTAATATATATCTAACAATTAAAATTTATTGGTAAAAAATATTTTAGTCTCTAAATTTCAATATTGAGAAAATCGATTTAAATCAGAATAATTTAATTCTTGAAAATTCGAAAGTGAACAATTAAGGAAATTAATCACCACATGTTTTTGGTCAATTATTTATAATTTTAATTCATATAATAACAAATCAAGTTCTCAATATTTACATGTTTTTTTTTGTCAAGCAATATTTACGTGTGTAGTATTAACAAATTAAACCCTGAATAATTAAATGTCTTTGTTTTGTGTTTTTGTTTGGGAGTTCTCTTCCATCCAGTCCAATAGGGGAGGGCCATATCTTTTTGCTAAACGATAAACGATAGGGCTATATATTTCCATAGTAAGGTAAGCGCATTAAATTGACAGCAAACAAGGGACAATCCATCCACTGCAATATTTATATGTTTAATATTTACAAATTAAGCCTTCAATATTTATAGATTTAATATTATTATATCACTATTTATATATAATTGATGAAAAATATTAATTATAGTGATTAATTATTCTTAATTACTAATTTTCGAAATGGATGGAAATTAACTCACTACAATATTTTTGAAAGGGACGAGAGAGTTGTCATTACCAGAAATTTTTGGTTAAATGATCACTGATGTTAGGAAAAATATGATACAAAGAGTCGAAGAAAAAGAAGACTAACCAAGACTCGAACACATGTCTATCCATATTCAGATGCAGCATTGGAACTACGGAAATTCCATCTTCATTTTGAACAAAGTATTTGCCGATTGAAGCAATACCATATAATCTCGTCGTGTTTCCGTCTTCAGCGGTAGCAACCTTGCAATCCAAGACCGAATGGGCCGTCAGAAATCGAAGTATACGGTCGATGATTTCGGAAGCATTAGGGTTCTTAGCTGGAAGTCTGGAGACAATCTCAGCAGCAGAAACCATGGAACCTGGACCCGATTTCGCTATAATCTCGAATAAATCAAGATCAACGGCGGCTTTCAAAGCAAAAGGGAGCACTGTTGAAGTAGCGTATTGAATTGCCCGTAAACAATCTTCCTCTTCCTTTGTTGTACTTTGTTGTGAACTCATCATCCTGACTTTTAGTTTCCTGTAATTCTGGGTTTGGATAAGAATTTGCAGAAAGTTTAATCAAATGCACAGAAATTTATGAATAGGCAGTTGAAATGCATGCAGTTCTGAAACGACATTTATAGAAGTGGTAAACGTTTTTTTTTCCGAATTATATGGAGCCCACAAGGCTAGGATTTGGATTAATTTATTAAAATGATACAAGAAAATCTTTCATCTTATTAATTTTCACGGATCCAATTTTTATTACTTATCATTTAATGTTAACCTAAATTAAAAGTTATATGTATATTTAATGATTTGACATGATGAATTTTAATTTATTAAAATTTATTTCAAAATTTTATGATTCCAACAAAAATATAAAAACAGTATGTATCATTATTAATTTTCTATTTATTTATTTATTTATTGAAATTATTAGATTAAGATTTCAATTTACGATATGGTATATCAATTAATAGATGTTATTTATTACGAAGTTTTAGATTTTGATTATTAATGAATTCAATTTTATAAATTTTTATGTATTAATGATGTTTTTCAAGAATAAAATTTGCTCGAAGAAATCAGTAAAACGATTTCAAGTTTATTCACCCAAGACCTACAGCCTCACACCCACGGGTTCTCCCACAGTTATCATAGTTAATCCTCATTAAGAGACTTACCTACAACTTCAGACTTTTCTACATGTTTTCCTTCTCCTTACATTTTGGAAGATCTTTAAGCTACCTCGTTTACGCTTGTTCTTCTGTGCTAATCATAGCTCAATATCCATTACCTTGTCCTAGCAACTTTCAAGCTCGTCCTTTGGCAGACTTGGTGCCATAGTTAAGCTATGGTCATACTAAGTATGGACCCATGTTTAATTTCCTAACGGACTATCCAGTGTTTTATGTCTTAATGGACTCTATTGGTTGCCATAGACGAGCCATGGTCTTACACCTTATAATCCCCATGTTTATTGTCCCAACGAACTCTATTAGTTTCCATAGTCGAGCTATGGTCTTACACCTTATACCTTTTTTGAGGTGTCACACTGGAGGACCTTACTGTCGTTGTAGTATCAGGCCATATAGCTACTGATTGTCGTTGCGGTGTTACTCTATGGAACCTAATAATCGTCGCCACAGTATCACTCTAGTAAGTTAGATGATATCATTTTGTTTCATATTTAACGTTGATGCTTGAATATCATAGTGTCCGCTCCGCAAGGCTTAGAGCTTAGCACTTCACGGTTTTCACCCAGTAAAACTGAATTGTGAAATCTAACGGAAATTTCATTTTCCCTATCCATCCGCCCATTCTTCCATTTCTTTATTTCTATCTTTGATGCTCAAATACTGTAGTGTCCCCTTTTCAAGGATCAGAGTTTCGCACATCACAATTTGCACCCATAATTTTTGTAATGCCCCAAAGTATAGAAGGTTAGATGAAATGAGTAACCAAGAAATAAGCCTTAAGCTTGATGGTTAAGTAGCTAGTACACTTTTTGTGATCCTATGTTCAAACCCGTCTCTCATTTCTTTTCTTTTTAACTTTAGCAACCTAGGATTAAAACCACACTATAATAAATATTACATGAAGTAGAAAATAAACAAGTGTATGCTAACGGCCCAATTGGTTAAGCATTCTCCTTTCCTCTTTGGATTCCCAAGTTCAAGTCATGCCAACCTCACCTCTATTTCCCTTTTATTTTTACTAAAAAGGTAAAATACCCTACAACCCCTTAAAAGTTTAAAAATATAGCTATTTAGTCCTCTTTCCTAATTACGTTACAATTTTGATTTATTTCTTTCATTCCAATTACAATTTCTCCCTCTATTCTCTATGTATCTTCATATTTTCTTTTCTCCCCCCTTTTTTCATAATATTTCACATTATTTTGTTGTTAAAAATTATTTCTTTGCTTACCCCGAATCAAAATCAATCTCCATTAAAATGTTTTCTTACTGGTTGTCAAACTCGTCATTTATAACCTTTGTACCTTTATCAAAAAATCTATAAGTTTAACCCTTTCAATTAGTAGAACTCGTATATTCTGAAATAGCATCAATCCACATTAATACTTCAATTCGATTTCAATTTTTTTCAATTCTTTCCAAAATCTTCTATTAATCTTGATTAATTTTTGAAAAAAAAAACATTAACCTGTGTATAAATATCATTTAAAGAACCCACTTTAGGTACCCTGATAAGATTTAAATGGGAGGGACGTCACTCGCTCTTCTAGTGAAATGTGGGTGCTCTTTTACAAGCAAATTGGGGTAAAACTATGCCTAAGATAGGGCCACATGGGCATGTGGACCACATAGACATGTCCCCTAAAACCCTAGGATAGTTTGCTTCTCACACTACCAAGACCCCTTCATACTATTTGCCACATAGGCACATGGATCACACGACTCACCACACACCATGTGCCTTAGAAACCTTAGTGTGGTTCGTGAACTATACGACCGCCACACGGTCTTGTCTCTTATATAGCTTAATTTTCCAATTTCCACGACACAATTTGTTACACAACTTGGCCATACGACCATATAACCCCTCCACATAGCTTAAGGCATTGCACGGCCTAGCCACACGTGTGTGCCCTATTTTCAAATTATATACTTTTGACCCAAAATTTATGTTTTGTTCAGTTTAGTCCCTAATTAATTGTCAAATTGTTTTAATGTTTAATTTTGTTCAATTAAGTCCCTAATAGCATGTTTTATGTTAGAATCCATGATTGATTGAATTATCATGGTATTTATATACATAATTACATGAATTGTGAACAATTTATATATGACTATTGTATCTATACTTGCGATCGTACATACAATATGCCTTATGTTACTATTAATCCAAACACACGAAAAGTATTACTTTTACTACGAAATTGATTTGTCTCGACATATTAATTACTACAAATCAAGCTATTATGAGCATACTAGTGCTATTGTAGAGTTGTATCAAAAGCATATCAAATGTTATTGTATTGATCTATTTGAACATGTCATATTGCATTTCATAGGTGGGACAATATGTATGGAGGAAGTATTGGTAGTTTATCGCATTATTTTGTTGTGTATTGTTTTGTTCGAACATTTCATATTGCTATTGTATTGATAGATCCTATTTGGATTGTTTTTCTTGTGAACCCACAGCCAAAGGTAGATTCCATCTCTAGCGTTTTGTTGTGCATACACAATCCAACGACAACTATTATTTGCAAACATCTTGTGCATCCATAGCTAGTGGCGTTTTACATATTATTTTGTATAACCACATTCATAGGTAGATTCCATCTACAATGTTTTTGCTATCGTCTACAAGCGTTGACGGTTTATCGACAAACTATTGATGGTTAAAACCATAACCCGATGTGTAGGTGATTGGAGTTTTAGGAACTCCCATTGTGGTATGTAGCGGTGGGGTAAGATCTTTTCATTAAGCTGAAATAGTATGACATTCATAAAGCATGTGCATACAAACTGAATTTTCTATGATGACATATTTATACTTATGTATAAATTGTTAAGTGAACTAAAATATTGACATTCGAAATTGTTATGAATTCTAAGATACTATTGATGGTTAATCTAAAACCGATACTCGATTTGATAATTATCACATGTTATTATTTATTATGACTTATTGACTATTTGCACTGGTTTTGCTTGTAATGTTACTCACATTGAGCTTTATAGCTCATTCCTTTTAATTTCTATCTTTTCGGATAACCAACCGAGTTAAGATGCGAACACGACACTCAAAGGGCTCGGCTCAAATATGTTTTCTTATATAAACATTTTAGATTTATTATTTGATAATTTATTATTCAGAGATTGTATGGATTTATTTTTGAACTATGGCATGAGACTTATTTTTAAATAAACAGTTAACTTAATTTAACATATGGTTTTAATTAATTAAGCATGAAATATAGGTTTTATTAAAACTAAGTTAAAAATCACTTTCCACGTTAGTTTGTAAATAAATAGTGAGTAATAAATAAACTAAGTTTTCTTAAAGAAATTATTGTTACTTATGAAGTTAAACTAAAACATTTTTTTAATAACTCTTGACTTTTACGAGAATAGACTAAATTTTCTTTTAACACTAATAAATGTTTTAAGTTGACTATTTTTTGAACTTCAATCATACTAAGCCATCTTGGTGGTGATGTAATCTCCTAAATTCGAGTTTAATGTCTAGATTGGGTTGGGAAGGTTACAATTTGGATAATGGTAGCGGAAATTCTATTTCCCAAATCCAAATCTAACTTCATCTAACCCATCAATAATTTTCCTTCATACTCCATCAGTTATAAATATGCATTTCATGCACTTCACACACACTAGCGACACTATATACCCACACAGTACATAAAATATTTAAACATTGAGACATGGCCACTAGACAAATAACATTCGTTCTTACAACATTCACATGCTTCTATTAGTCTATGTACTCGTAGCATACCCTTTCAACACTTTTCATTTACATTCAAGTTTCTAAACACAATATGTTATAGACAAGAAGGTATTTGATCTAGAACCACAAGACTATAGATCACCTAAAAAGTAGAGTACATAAACTCACCTTACTTATTTTATCCTCGCACTTAGTTTGTCCAAATGCGAGCCTCTTTTGTCCTAATAGCTAAGCATGTCAACCATTTATTGGTTAAACTAAAGGCGTTCAACCCTTAAAACCCAAAATTCATAATGATCTGAAAGCTTTTAAGAGTTTTTACTCTACTTTTTTTAATCCACAAGTAAATAGAGGAAGGAAGCTTATTAGTTCCTCAATTTCTCTACTATCGGACTTTAATTCATACGATGGTTGTGACATGTAGAGCTTCCTTACTACACCCTCTTTTCTTCGAGCGTCGAAGAAGATGATGCTTTAGAAAGAAAAAATTGGTCAATAGGTGAGAAGAATTTTGTTTCACACACACACACATATATATTCCATTGACATTGTCTCCACAAACCAAAACAACCACTCAATTCTAATCATTTTGTATCCCATTATGGGACTAGTCAATTCAATGTAACTAAACCAGAGTTGAAATCCTACCATCCCCAATCAACCACTTAAGTTTCTAAATATCTAATTAGAGTAAAAATTTCTATTTCTATACAATCGCTCCCACTCTTCTTTGAGTTCGGGTCCTTAAGAGAATTGGGTAT
>NW_026440387.1:0-36123 GCF_025698485.1 Gossypium arboreum
ATCCGTTATGGTTATTCAATACCCCCTTTTCTTTTTCGTATGGTTTTGCTTACTATACCTGTTGCCATGGCATTATAAACAGTATTGTTACTTTTATTCCTGTCAGGATAAATCGGGCCCTTTTCCTGTTTCCTTACCTGCGTATATAGGATATTTTAAGAAATGAGCATCCATAATACTAGCAGGGTCTGGGAAAAGAATAGGAAAGGTGATTTTACTATATTTTTTTACCAGGAACAGGACCTATCACAAGAATATTTTTCTTAGTGGGGCGGTAGTTCTGAAAAGACAGATTGCCTATCTTTTCTTTCATCTCGGGCGAAATACGATCAGGCGGGGCTAACAAACCCCTCTGGTAAAATAAGAACAGCACCCATTCAAAGCCCTTTCTTACCATTAGCAAGAACTTGTTTCAGTTGCATATCATAAGAATTCTAACAACCGCTTCAAATACAGTATCAGGAAGTACCGCTTGTAGAACCTCAATATCACTGGTTTATTCGCTAAATGGCAATTGGCATCTAATACAATACCATGAATTGCTTCTCGTGGATTTTCATACCCCTGCTGCGCAAAAAATGGGATATGCATTTGAAATGGGAAGCCCCAGTTATATATAGATCATGAGCGATACGGAAATGGATCGAGTAATCTCCTCCTTTATCCAAGAAAAAGTATTTCTAGTTTGCATGGTCCAATCATTGATCGAAAATTTCTACAATAAAATTAGGTAGGTCACTAGTATAGTTCCCTAGCCACGATTCTGCTATTTACTTTTACTGAAAACTGAAAAAAAATAGCTGAAACAGAGGAGAAATTGTATTCTCCTGATGGGTAGAAAAGAGTAAAGTAAGTACGACTTTGCATGCTTTGCTTATCTCGAAAGTAAGAAAGATTCTAATTGAATCCGTGAATCATTTTCAGTCATTCATTGAATGATAAATAACTACAAGTGACAGAGATACACGATTTAAATAACGAAAGATCCAATATTTTAAAATTGTATCTAGAATGACTGGAAAAGTAGAAACAAGACCAGATATAATTTGATCATTATGAGCAAATCCAAAATCTTTGTATATAGAGCCAATCATTAGTTCCCAACCGTGGGGCGAATGAAATCCTATACATAAATCTGTTAATAAAAGAATAGAAAAGCTTTTATTGTGTCGCTTAAATTATATAAATTCTTGAACCCAAGAGTTAAGAATAAGAAGTTCTTCATTCCCAAAATAGAATAACCACTTAGAATAACGAAACAGATTAGATTGGTCGAGAAGTGCAAAATCGTATGGATATGATCCTCATTGTGCAGCTTGATCAATTGGATCGTTTCTTTTGGATTCCTATACGAAGCTTTTGTAGATGTGTTTCAGGTATTCTTTTATCATTTCGTCCAACAGGAAGAGTTCCTCTACTTCTATGAATTGTTCTAGAATACTCTTTTCTTGAATATCATTCAAAAAAGTTTCGGATTGCCTAGTATCCCACCAATTAGTAATCCAAGATTTCAGACTTTTATTAAATGAGAGAGATCCACCAGGGCAAAAATACTATAGATGCAAGATATAGAAGGGAGTGAATGCTTTCTTTTTTGCCATTTTTTCATCTGTGAGTTGTTAATGAACCCACCTCATTCGTTGACTTTATGTGATCTAATCTTTCTATCAAGCATGCCTTTCATTATATTATAAAGTAGGGGCCCATGAATCTATTCTCTGTTTTTTTTTGATTCAGTGCTTAGCCCTTGAATCTAATTGAATCTAAAAAGAATACAGAATATAGAAAATAAGAATCCACTTTGAATTCGAATGAAATATATATATTATTGTTATATTGTTTTTGTTTCCATATATCTCAATTGATCAAATTCGAAGCAATTGCCCTCTTTTGATAACTGCCCGAAAGAACCGCTTCAAATAATAAAGATTGTTCTATTCAGATTTTGAGACGAAGGAGCGCCCTGTCTATATCAAGATCGCAATCAAATATGTCGAAAATTTTCGCGGGTTATCTAAACTATATATAGTCTAGAGTCCAGCAATAATTGAAAAAAAAATTAGGAAAAATATTATGCTGATCAAAAATGAGTGACAAAAAAAGACAGAAAAGTTATCATTACGTTTATCATTATGTTATAAAGAAAGAAATCCACTTGTTTAGTTCTTTAGTTCTTAAGGAGCACAAAGAAAGGATAAAGGGAGGGGCCGATTGAGAAAAGAAAAGTAGAGAAATTTACAAGATATGATCTATCTGTATCTAACGTATCAACTCCAAATATTGCAAATAAAAAGCGAAAGTCTTTATTTCGATTTGATATATGAGATGAATCCAGTATTTCGATTTCTTGCTTATTTTGTTACTGAATTAAGTTGAGCGGTTTTACATTTACAGACGCATAAAAACTATTTTGTGGACAAAAAACTGTTTTTATGTTATGACTCTTCCGTATACGTCCGCTTTGGTTTGAATGGGCATTCTGAAGAAACTTCAGTTTAGTTCTGCTATAGAAAAAAGAGGATTCTTGGATTGAGCTTTTTCCTCCCGGCGAGAAAGCTTTTATTCTGCAATTCATTTCAAAAGACTTCAATCGGTACACGCAAAAAATAGGCCAATTCAGCAGCTTTTTGTTCAATTTCGCGCGGAGTCAAATTCTCATCAGTACGAGTCAAGGGAACGGCCCCCTGGCCTCTGATTTCCATATAAAGGACACGACGAGCATAAATACCCTCTTTAACTTCTATTCTGATGGACTGAATATCTTTCATAAGGAATCGTAGAAAGATGCGACGATTTTTTCCAGGAAAACCCCAACGAAAAATACAGACTATTCCCTCCTTTCTATCGAATCGATCATAACCACTGCCTACATTCCAAAAAATTGTGCACCACAAATAGGAACTAATAAAGAGGCCTGCGATCCCATAGAAAGACATCACGATTCCTTGTGGAAAAAAAACTATTTGCTGAGACGGAAATAAAGATATCAAATTCCTACCAAGATAACTAGAAGTTCCAACTAATAAAAACCCTAATGAACCAAAAAAAAGGATAAAGGCCCAGCAAAAATTGCTTGTTTTTCGAGATCCCACTATAAATTCTATCCATATAGATTCTGATCGCCAACTCATACATACTAGATCCAGTTGCATTTTATTCGAATTGAGAGAATAACCAAAAAAATTCGACTTTACTTTTTTTGTTTCCGAAGTAACTCTCATCAACTAGTACTATTTTGATATGAACTTTTAGAAGGAATTCATCAAATTGCTTCGATCTAAAATCATCCCCTTTATATGATCGCCTATACGGATCTACTAGATATATAGACTTTAATTTCATACATCCGTTCGGTACCGATCCACTTGCTATAATTCATTTAACCCTATACCATGTTTACGTATGCATAAGAGGGCTTTTCATTTATGTTCGGTTCGGGTAAGCCGGATGTTATACAATATTCTACTAAATAGGTATCCATGACATCTAAGTCTTGAAAAAAATAGATAAGATTTGGTCTTGGCCCATCGAATCTAAAATCTTAGTTTTTGAACATACAAAGATAAAAGCCATTGCAATTGCCGGAAATACTAGGCCTACTAAAGGCACAAAAATAGAGGGAAAACTGCTGAAAGTTGTCATAAAATGGGTACCTCAATTTAATATTTGTACCTGTTATTGTTATATTGTTTAGTTAGAAATATATCTTATAACGATTATATTATAATTCGTATATTATACTAATTATATCTAAATACTAAGTATATCTAAGCGAATCTATATATCTAATAGATATCTAATAAGTGCAAGGAATGTAGAATTAAATAAAAGGACTTGCCCATCTTTTTAAATCAAATAAAATAGATGTATATGATAAGATAATCCACTTTCTTTATTATCTTACTTTATTCTTACTTTTCTTATTATTCTATTGTTCTTGTCTTCTAATTTGCATTTTGAATTTAATAAAGAAAGAGTTTATTACAAATTGTCGAAAGATTCGATTCGTTAGAATCCGATCCAAGAACAGGGATTATTAGTAAAATAGAATTTTCAGGAGATATAGAAAGATGCAAACTCTATATTTCTATTCTATTTTTCTCTATTTAAATTCTATATACATACGCAATAGAGAGGATAAAATTCGTTTTGTTGTCTCTCCAAATTCAATTTCATTTCACAGAAGGAAAATTCGCTTTTATCTTGTTGCTAGAGGTTTACTCATTAGTAATATCGGATAATGATAATAATTATCCACATAATTTGTTTTCGACAATTCCTTTTTTGTCACAAAAGTCAAAGCCCATTACGGGGCTTTGACTTTGGTTCGATAAACTAACTAACTACCTTTTCACTACACAAATAAAAAATTTCACTTAAGACTCTGCCAGTTGAATTTTGATTCAAGGAAAAACCGTAGAGCTGAACTAACTCCTCAGAACACTTTTAAAGGATTACGTGGTACGATTGGATCAGAATAAACCCTTATGGAATAAATATTCAGCCGCCTGTGAACCTTCCGGTATTGTTTTATTCAATGTTTGCTCAATTACTCTTTTACCCGCAAATGCAATATAGGCATTGGGTTCAGCAATAATGATATCCCCCAACATACCAAAACTCGCAGTCACTCCACCAGTAGTAGGAGATGTAAGAATTGATACATAAAATAACTTTTATTTGATTGATAATCATATAAAGCGGAAGATATTTTAGCCATTTGCATCAAGCTCAAACTTCCTTCTTGCATGCGTGCTCCTCCGGAAGCACACACTAGAATAAGAGGTAAAAAATTATTGGTAGCATATTCGATCAAACGGGTGATTTTCTCGCCTACTACAGATCCTATCTCCCCATAAACTGAAAATCCATAACCCCGATTGCTATAGGAATACCGTTTAGATTGACCGTGCCTGTTTGAATAACCTCAGTTAATCCTGTCTTTCTTTGATAAAAATCAATACGATCTTTATAAAGCTCTTCTTCAGACTGAAATTCAATGGGATCCAGAGATCATGTCTTCATCCATAGGACCCCAAGTGCCTGGATCAATCGAAGTTCGATTCTATCTGAACTCCTCATTTTCAAATGATATCCACATTGTTCACAAATATTCATTTTTGAATTAAGCGATTTCTTATAATTTACTCCATAACAATTTTCGCATTCGCATTGAACCCACAAATCCTTGTATAGATCGAGATCATTAGAACTTTCTTTTAGAGTTAAATCATTACCATTTCACGAGTTATTATATCGAAATTCTTGCCTTCACTACTATTTCACCTTCGCCGCAAATGTAATTATAAATATAATTATCATTGGAATTATCACTACCACTAAAATGGAACTATCAATACAGATTTGAGAACGAAGATGAAGTCAATACAACTATTAATGTGATTATTCCAACCACAGTTAGTATCATTATCATACAAGTTAAAATGATAGTGGGGCTCATCATTTTTCGATCCATTATTCATATAACTAGAATTATGATAACTATAAAAAAAACTTTCTAGTTCACTCAAAAAAGAATGATCATTGTTAAGCTCAAAATTTGATTTCACTATCAAAATATATGGAATAACGGTCTGATTACTATCCCTAATTAAAAGGTGTCATCAGAAATGAAATTCCGAATGTCTTTGACGTCAACTAAATGATCAACCTTACTGTAATAACTAGAGCTGTCACTACAATCATGAATGTTTTTATCCGTATCATTTCTAGTCGGGTCTTCGTTTACAGTAGTATTTTCAACAGGACCAAGGCGGCTATCCATTGATTTACTTAGCCACATCTGTATTCTAATTCTCCCTTAGACAAGATCAAATTGAACCATGATTTTTCCATAGAGCTTTCTTGCCTCTATTTCCATGAAAGTACAGTAGATGAATAGTCATTCGATGAAAATCAATTGAATATTTTTATTTCTATCAGAATACGCATACTAGATACAATCACTAGGGTTATTAACGAACAATGAGTGAATATTGAAAGAAACGATTCTCTTTTGTGAGAACCTAGGTAGCAGTTCATTATATATGATAGGATGAGAGCTCTTTTTCTTTTGAATTAGAAATATCAATTTTCAATTAGAAATAGTGATTTCCCCATGTTGTGTAAAATCCACACTGAAAAAATTGAAAAAGAATTTTTCTCCTATCAAGAACCTTTTTCGTAAAATCTCGTCTACTAATACAATAGTTTCTATTCAACTTTACGGAGCCAAAAGGACAACATACAGGATGGGTAGAAGAAGTTGTGATGCTTGGCTCGATCCATGATCGACATTGGTATATAGGATGAAAAGAATACAATCCTAAGGATCCACATAGGATTAATGGACCCAGGAGAAAATTTGAGTTGTGTTTAGTCTTTTTTTTGTATTTAAGATCTTGTATATCTAGATAAAATATATCTATCAAAATATAGACAATAGAATCAGCTCAATCCTTTTAGTAAAAGATTGGGCCGAGTTTAATTCAATTCAACAAACCGACAGTAATTACTGGATTACAAAGTATCCATTGCTTCGAATTCAAATTTGATTTATGAAGCTGGTTTATCTCATTTTCCACTTTATCTAATTTATCCACTGCGTCGAATTCAAATTTGATCGCCTTCATACTTCACAAGCAGCAGCTAGTTCAGGACTCCATTTGCTAGCCTCGGGATAATTTCATTACCCTCGGGCAAGGTCACGTCCCTCATTACGAGCTTGTACATGCTTCTAGCTACTCGATTAGCTTCAGCACCGGTGCATTTCCCCAAGGTGTCCTAAAGTTCCTCCACCGAATTGTAGTACGGAATCATCTCCAGATCTCTCAATCAAAGCAGGCATATGCCAAACGTGAATACCCCCGAAGCTACAGGCAGAACACCTGGCATAGAAGCCCAATCTTGAGTGAAATAAATACCACGGCTTCGATCTTTTTCAATAAAATCATCACGTAAGTAAATCGTCAAACCCAAAAGTTATGTCCCTTTCTCCTTCAGGTTTACCTACTACTGTACCAGCGTGTAGATAAGTCTCCACCAGACATACGTAAAGCTTTAGCTAGTACACGAAAGTGCATACCATGATTCTTCTGTCTATCAATAACTGCGTGCATTGCGCGATGGATGTGAAGAAGTAGACCATTATCTCAGCAATAATGAGCCAAGCTAGTATTTGCGGTGAACCACCTGTTAAGTAGTCGTGCATTACGATAGGAACTCCCAATTCTCTACTTTTTATGGCCCTTTTGATCATTTCTTCACATGTACCTGCAGTAGCATTCAAGTAATGCCCTTTGATTTCACCTGTTCCAGCCTGTGATTTAAAAATTGCTTCAGCACAAAATAAAACAGTCTCTCCAGCGCATAAATGGTTGGGGTTCACATTCTCATCATCTTTGGTAAATCAAGCCCGCCACGTAGACATTCATAAACTGCTCTACCGTAGTTCTTGGAGGATAACCCCAATTTAGGTTTAATAGTACATCCCTAATGAGGCGACCATACTTATTCAATTTATCTCTTTCAACCTGGATGCCATGAGGCGGGCCTTGGAAAGTTTTAATATAAGCAGTAGGGACTCGCAGATCCTCTAGACGTAGAAGCGCGCAGGGCTTTGAACCCAAATACATTACCCACAATGGAAGTAAACATGTTAGTAACAGAACCTTCTTCAAAAGGTCTAAAGGGTAAGCTACATAACATATATATTGATCTTCTTCTCCAGGAACAGGCTCAATGTCGTAGCATCGCCTTTGTAACGATCAAGGCTAGGTAAGGCCATCGGCAGTCCCACAGTTGTCCATGTACCAGTAGAAGATTCAGCAGCTACCGCGGCCCCTGCTTCCTCAGGCGGAACTCCGGGTTGAGGTTACTCGGAAGGCTGCCAAGATATCAGTATCTTTGACTTCATATTCAGGAGTATAATAAGTCAATTTATACTCTTTAACACCAGCTTTGAATCAACACTTGCTTTAGTCTCTGTTTGTGGTGACATAAGTCCTCCCTACAACTCATGAATTAAAATTCTCGCAACAACAAGGTCTACTCGATATAAATGAGGAGTTAATGAAACCTTTTCGAAGAAATCTTTCAAAAAATTATCAACGAATCGAAAGGTTCCTTATTAGACCATGGTATTTGATTCGCCAAATACATCATTATTCTATATTCTTTCATATATGGCGCAACCTGATCCGTGTTTTCAAGTTTATAATTCCTTACTTTTTTTTGAATCAAAATTCTAAATGCAAATGAAATAAATGAAAAGAAATAGATAAAAATAGATAAATAATATAAAATAATACTAATATATATTAGAATATATATATAATAGAATAGATAAATATATAATAGAATTAATATTCTAACATCTAATATAAATTATATATTATAAGCTCAATAAAATAAGAAATTCACCTTGACAGTAATATATGTTGTATATGTAAATCCTAGATGTGAAAACAGGCGTAATTCGGCCTGAAATGAAAAAAAAAGGAATATAGATGGAAAAAAGGGAGAGGTTGGACGTAAAGTAAAAAAAATCGATATGCTAAAATAAAATATGAAATGAAATTGAAACAAGGCTAATGAGATAGAAATAAGGAATCATAAATAGAGTTCAGGTTCCAATTCCATAGATAATATGGATGGTGTTGCCTATAATGATGGACAAATGAAGACTCTCCCAAAATTTTATTTATCCACTTCCTATTTTGAAAATAGGTTGGTTGAACTTAAAATTCCTTCATTGAATAAGGAACCAATCCAATTGCATGCACTTGAATTGGATGGGACCAACGAAATCGAGCGCTAACCCCATTTCTTATTGAATTAACCGATCAACCTCCTGTCGAAGATTTATTTTGTATTAGATAATTTTGGAAAAAAAAAATTGACATATTTCCTTTATTATGAAAATAAATCCTACTACTTCTGTTCCTGGAGTTTCCACGCTTGAAAAAGAAAATCTGGGGCGTATTTCTCAAATCATCGGTCCAGTACTGGATAACCTTTCCCGGGCAAGATGCCTAATATTTACAACGCCCTAGTAGTTAAGGGTCAAGATACCGCCGGTCAACAAATTAATGTAACTTGTGAGGTACAGCAATTATTAGGAAATAATCGAGTTAGAGCTGTAGCTATGAGCGCTACAGATGGTCTAACGAAGAGGAATGAAGTGATTGACACGGAGCTGCTCTAAGTGTTCCAGTCGGCGGAGCGACCCTAGGACGAATTTTTAACGTGCTTGAGGGCCCGTTGATAATTAGAGTCCTGTAGATACTCGCACAACATCCCTATTCATAAATCCGCGCCCGCTTTCATACAATTAGATACAAAATTATCTATTTTTGAAACAGGAATTAAAGTAGTCGATCTTTTGGCTCCTTATCGTCGTGGAGGAAAAATCGGACTATTTGAGGCTAGGGTAGGTAAAACAGTACTCATTATGGAATTGATCAACAACATTGCCAAAGCTCATGGGGCGTATCCGTATTTGGCGGAGTAGGTGAACGGACTCGTGAAGGAAATGATCTTTACATGGAAATGAAAGAATCTGGAGTAATTAATGAACAAAATCTTGCGGAATCAAAGTGGCTTTAGTCTACGGTCAGATGAATGAACCGCCAGGAGCTCGTATGAGAGTTGGATTGACTGCCCTAACTATGGCGGAATATTTCCGAGATGTTAATGAACAAGACGTACTTCTATTTATAGACAATATCTTCCGTTTTGTCCAAGCGGGATCCGAAGTATCTGCCTTATTGGGTAGAATGCCTTCCGCTGTGGGTTATCAACCACCCTAAGTACCGAAATGGGTACTTTACAAGAAAGAATTACTTCTACCAAGGAGGGATCCATAACTTCTATTCAAGCAGTTTATGTACCTGCGGATGATTTGACCAACCCTGCCCTGCCACAACATTTGCGCATTTAGATGCTACTACCGTACTATCAAGAGGATTAGCTGCCAAAGGTATTTATCCAGCGGTAGATCCTTTAGACTCAACGTCCACTATGCTCCAACCTCGAATCGTTGGTGAGGAACATTATGAAACTGCGCAAAGGGTTAAGCAAACCTTACAGCGTTACAAAGAACTTCAGGACATTATAGCTATCCTTGGGTTGGACGAATTGTCCGAAGGGATCCTTAACCGTAACAAGAGCGCGAAAAATTGAGCGTTTCTTATCACAACCTTTTCGTGGCGGAAGTATTTACCGGTTCCCCGAAGGAAATATGTTGGTCTAGCAGAAACAATTAGAGATTTAAATTGATCCTTTCCGGAGAATTAGACGGTCTTCCTGAACAGGCCTTTTATTTGGTAGGTAACATCGACGAAGCTACTGCGAAGGCTACGAACTTAGAAATGGAGAGCAAATTGAAGAAATGACCTTAAATCTTTGCGTACCCACCCTAATCGAATTGTTTGGGATTCAGAAGTGAAGAAATCATTTTATCTACTAATAGCGGACAAATTGGCGTATTACCAAATCACGCCTATTGCCACAGCTGTAGATATAGGTATTTTGAGAATACGCCTTAACGACCAATGGTTAACGATGGCTCTGATGGGTGGTTTTTGCTAGAATAGGCAACAATGAAATCACTATTTTAGTAAATGATGCGGAGAAGGAGTAGTGACATTGATCCACTGAAGCTCAACAAGCTCTTGAAATAGCGGAAGCTAACTTGAAGAAAGCTGAAGGCAAGAGGCAAACAATTGAGGCCGATCTAGCTCTCAGACGGGCTGGGACACGAGTCGAAGCTATCAACGCGATTTCGTAACGAGGTTGGTTAATCGAAAGAATTTCCGTAGAAACAGAACTTTCGTTTATACATCCCATTTTGATTCTGCCGATTAAATAGAATCAAATACAATCAAAAGTGAAATCAGATTTGATCTAACGAAAATTTGAAAATTGAAAACGGAAATAGAATAGGATGAAAAAGATGAAAATCAATAAAAAGAAGGTGGGTAGAAAACTTATTAGACAGGGATCGATGGTATCTAATAAGTTCTACCTACTATTAGAATTGAACCAATGACTCCATGCCGTATGAAAGCAATACTCTAACCACTGAGTTAAGTAGGTCATTTATTATCATAAGGAATCATAAAAGAAAAGGGACCTATTACATCGATGGATTATAAATCAATATTACTTCTAAGCAATACCAATCAAACCGACCAAAAGGGTATGATTATGATGTTGGATCATGTAATATTCATCTTGACAAGAAATTATCTACATAATATGATAAAATATATCACAAACACAAGGGCTATAAGCTCAGTTGGTAGAACACCTCGTTTACACATGCGCCAATGTTTTTCAGGAAATCTATCATGCAATCAAAAGAATTGATCTTTTGAGAAATCGATGTCTTACTCCATTACTTTGAAGAACAAAACAAAGAGAACAATAGCCTGACAAATGGTTCGGTCGATTCGGGTGCCGTTTAGGCAAGATCCGAATCGAACCCATCATTGATTTGAGATATTGATAGGGTGAATACCCGGTCTATTCAATGCTAGGCATAATGAGTATAAGGACCTCAAAAATGCTCTTTTCGTCCTATGAATCTTAAGGTGTATGAAGTTTCATGTTTGATTTTTTAATCAGGATGGTAGAGACTCCATTTAACTTAGGTTGATCTAGGCCAGAAGCAGACCTACGTCAAGATAACCCTTCCCCTCTTTGAAACACTTTGGAAGTGCTCCTGTATCAGTAATGAATCAGAGCACAATGAATCAGAGCACACGGAACCGTCTTCTTTTTCTGTTGAAAAAATATATATACTATGAACTAACTGATATTTCTATCAGTTAATGAAAAGCCAATGCAAAAAAAAATGCATGTTGGGTCTTTGAAATAGGCCGAATCATTTGATAATAATCAGTTCGATCTGTTTTACCGAGAAGGTCTACAGTTCGAGTCCGTATAGCCCTATATTTTCGAATTTTCTATTTTATTAATTTTAAATATTCATTAAATTTATTAAATTAAGAAAATGAAAATAATATTCTTAAAACTAAAACAAACTAAAACAATAAAATAAAGAATATCCAAATACAACTAAAAATAAAATCTAGTTTTTTCCTAATTATTGTATTCTTTGTTGATTGGAACTGGTCGCTTCAGTTGCTTGGTTAAAATCATTCCATAAGCTCGCTCACAGGGAGATCACTCAGAGTATAACCCTGAAAACAAAGCGCATTTCAGGATCCAATCGCTCTTTTTTTCTTGGATGAAATAAAATAAACAAAACCCATTTTCTTAATTAATCCTCATGGGTAGATTGATTTTGATTGATTCTATATAAATAGATATAAAATAAAAATTTCTATTTATTCTAAATCTATAATTTCAATTTATATTTAGAATAAATAGAATTTCGAATTAAAAAGTTTTTTATTTCTAAAATTCTAATAAATATTAGATATTAGTTAGATATTAGAATTCCTTTTATTTAGAAAATCCGAAATGAAGTGAAAACGAAAAAGTATTACTTGTTTTGGATTGTATAGTATTATACTATATATAGTATAAATATATATTTATACTAGTATTATACAAATTAGTACTATATCGAAATGAAATCGAAATAAGTGGAATGTAAATAAAATAGGATTAATTCCAATCAATAAATCTTAAAACGCAACATGGAAACACCGCAAACAAACGAAACTGGACGATTCGATCAAACTGAATTGTTGTTTTGACTAAACAAACAGTTGCGGATGACTTGACAATGAATTCAGGTCGAACGACTAATCCGATCTATTTTCACATTCATAGGAGTTCGTCTATGTTTCTGCTTTACGAATATGATATTTTCTGGGCATTTCTAATAATATCAAGTGCTATTCCTATTTTGGCATTTCTAATTTCTGGGTTTTAGCCCCGATTAGAAAGGGTCAGAAAAACTTTCTAGTTATGAATCGGTATAGAACCAATGGGCGATGCTTGGTTACAATTTCGAATCCGTTATTATATGTTTGCTCTAGTTTTGTTGTTTTGATGTTGAAACGGTTTTTCTTTATCCATGGGCAATGAGTTTCGATGTATTGGGGGTACCCGTATTCATAGAAGCTTTCATTTTCGTGCTTATCCTAATTGTTGGTTCAGTTTATGCATGGCGAAAAGGAGCATTGGAATGGTCTTAGTTCCTGAATATTCAGATAATAAAAAGAAAGAAAAAAGTCAAAATAATAATAACATTGAGTATGAATTCCATCGAATTTCCCTTACTTGATCGAACAACCCAAAATTCAGTTATTTCAACTACATTAAATGATCTTTCAAATTGGTCAAGACTCTCCAGTTTATGGCCGCTTCTTTATGGTACCAGTTGTTGCTTTATTGAATTTGCTTCATTAATAGGCTCACGCTTCGACTTTGATCGTTATGGGCTGGTACCAAGATCGAGTCCTAGACAGGCAGACCTAATTTTAACAGCTGGAACAGTAACAATGAAAATGGCGCCCTCTTTAGTGAGATTATATGAACAAATGCGAACCTAAATATGTTATTGCTATGGGCGCGTGTACAATTACAGGAGGATGTTCAGTACTGATTCTTATAGTACTGTTCAGGGGTCGATAAGCTAATTCCGTGGATGTCTATTTGCCGGGCTGTCCCCTAAACCCAGGCAGATTATAGATGCTATAACAAAACTTCGTAAGAAAATATCTCGCGAAATCTATGAAGATCGAATTAGATCTCAACAGGGGATCGGTGTTTTACTACCAATCACAAGTTTTGTCTTGTACGCAGTACTCGTGCTGGAAATTATAATCAAGGATTGCTCTATCAACCACCATCTACTTCAGAATTCCTCCTGAAACATTTTCAACTACAAGGTTCACTATCTTCCCACGAATTAGTAAATTAGGTAGGATTTTTTTTACAGAAACAGACAACGAATTAATCTTCATAAATTCGATTTCATCATAAATGCGAAATACTTATCTTATAAAAATGACAAATAAAAAAAGAAAAAGTGCGGGAGAGATAAAAAGATGCAGGGTCGTTTGTCTGTTTGGCTAGTCAAACACGGGCTAGTTCATAGATCTTTGGGCTTCGATTACCAAGGAATAGAGACTTTACAAATAAAGCCTGAGGATTGGCATTCCATTGCTGTTATTTTTATGTATATGGTTACAATTATCTACGTTCCCAATGTGCCTATGATTAACAGCACCAGGCGGACTGTTAGCCAGTGTGTATCATCTTACGAGAATAGAGTATGGTGTAGATCAACCGGAAGAGGTATGTATAAAAGTATTTGCTCAAGGAGTAACCTAGAATTCCGTCTGTTTTCTGGGTTTGGAAAAGTTCGGATTTTCAAGAACGAGAATCTTATGACATGTTTGGGAATCTCTTATGAAAATCATCCACGACTGAAACGTATCTTAATGCCCGAAAGTTGGATAGGGTGGCCTTTACGTAAGGATTACATTGCCCCCAATTTTTATGAAATACAAGACGCTCATTGAATGATAAGAAACTAATTACAACTTCGAATATTCAAGGAATATTTGTACATTCTCTTCTAGCTCAAACAGAGGAATTGAGGTTTCATTCGTATTCTTATGGATAGGCTAATAAATAAAAGAAATAAAGACAATACATCATTGAGATTCTCGATTTTTTGAAGAGACTTTTTATTTATATTTATTTTATTTCGGACGAGCCGAGACAATAGGATGAACAACAAGGGTTCTGTACCGTGAACTTTGTATCGCACACATCACTTAGATGAACTCTAGAGAGTCAGCATAGAAGGAATGAAGAAATGGAATATGAAAGAGAATACAAAGAAATAAATGAAAGGGGATCGGCTTCTATTTGTACTGTAGCTGAGATGAGTCTTGGTTATTTCTATCCTTGAACTCCTCTAGACCCGACTTTTTGTTGGGCCTTTCAACCAACTATTTTTATTTTAATCTTTTAATTAAATATGTATGAAGTATTACCATTCTTTTTGAATGTGAGAAGCCGCAGTGTGAACAAATAAAAAAGGAGAGGAAAGATAAGCAAATTTTGTCTTTTACTACATTATAATAGACACATTAGAATAGACTCTTTGCTCATTTTAAAAAGAGAAAAAAATACAAAATAAAATAAATAAAGAGAGGGTTTACTCTCAGATACCTAGCTAGATAAGTATGTATTATGTCGATCCATATCAATTAATTTGTAGAGTAGATACTCATACAAATTAATCATGCCAGAACCAGATTTGAACTGGTGACACGAGTTTTCAGTCCTCTGCTCTACCAACTGAGCTATCCCGACCATTACCGACGCATTATCCTCATAATACTAGATGACTTGGGTCTATGTCAATTAAAATAGAAAACAAAAAAAACGAAAAGTATTAAATTAAAAGTCTCGAACAGGAATTTCTTGGATCTTCAAAGGAAGACTTTGTAAATTTCCATATAGTAATCACTTATGTATTATGAATCATTCAAATAGGTATTCCTTGCTCAAAGATTTCTACGTATATCATATATATCACATCACACTATATCACAGACTTGTGATAAAGAACAAAATTCTGCTATGCTAGGATACGCTTGTAAAACGGCAAAGAATAGGATGAATGAAACATGAGGAACTTTGAACCACTAACAAAAGGGTAGGATAAAATAAATAGACAGCAAACGGGCTTTTTTGGGGTTGGGGATAGAAGGGACTTGAACCCTCACGATTTTTAAAGTCGACGGATTTTCCTCTTACTATAAATTTCATTGTTGTCGGTATTGATATTGACATGTAGAACGGGACTCTATCTTTATTCTCGTCCGATTAATCAGTTTTCAAAAGATTTATCAGACTATGGGTGAATGATTTGATTAATGACTATTCTATTCGATTCTTTCTTCAACTTGGAATCGATTCACAACAATTCTTTTATTTTTCATATTTTCATATAAATATAAATTGATATTGCATATAATAGAAATAAAAAAAAAATACAGGTTCGGTTCGTCTTTTTGAGATAGTTTTCATTAAGTATACCTATAAAAAAATAGGTATATCTTGCATCCTTTCTAGAGTTTCGATATTCGATATAAGGTTCCTTTACCAACAGTCAACCCCATTTGTTAGAATAGCTTCCATTGAGTCTCTGCATATCCTATCCTTTTTCTTTTTTCTTATTCTCGCTTGCTGAACCTTTGTTCATGTTTATGTCAAAATAATAAAATAATAGGATTTGGCTCAGGATTGCCCATTTTTCATTCAAGGTTTCTCTGAATTTGAAAGTTATCACTTAGTAGGTTTCCATACCAAGGCTCAATCCAATTAAGTCCGTAGCGTCTACCAATTTCGCCATATCCCCTTTTGTGTCTTGAGATTAGGATCTCATTAGGATGCCCCTCCTTCCCCCTTTCTCCCTCCTTTCCCCCTTCTTTCATTTGTTTATTTTCTTTCGTTTATTTATTTGCTTTCTTTTTATGCGAAACCGTTGAATTTAGTAGATATAGATACAGATTCTTATATCGAAGGGTCTTTACCTATTTTCTTGTTTGTTTATCCGTTTTTCGTCTCTATCGGAGACCCATATTAATTTTTATTTGGTCCAAAAATATTTTATCATTTCTGTATTCGCAATTCAATATAGATGGGTTGTTTCATAACATATATGTCCCTCTTACTCTCAGTTTTCTCAAACGATTTAATTTGGTGGAATACTCAGAGGGTCGATTCTTTTTCGTCTTGAACTTCTGTCTTTATGAATGAAAACAAAAAGAAAGGTCTCTCATTATGATCTGGATTTCATTTCTATAGGTTGCATCTTTTTTCTTTAATTTCATTTTTATTATTGTTATTAGACTATCCTATATAACCATAATAACTAAAAATAAAATGAAAATTGAATTTATTCATTATTAAAAATGAAAATGAAATTAATTTGTTTTTTTAGTATAATAGCTAGAACTAATTATTTCTATTTAATAACTAGAACTAATTATTCCATTCATTTCTATTTCGAATTCGAAGATAATTCAAATTTTGAGTCTAAAAAGGTTTCATTCTAATTATCTAGACTTATAACATTTCATTTATATAATCATAAAATATATAACTTCATAAAAAGATTTGTTCTCTAATTATCTCTATTTAGAACTCTAAACTAAATAGAAATAAATTTAATCTAGATTAAATCTATTAAATCGATCGATTAAATGAAATCTATATAAAAAATTTTCTATTTCTATATAATTTAGATGTAAAATATACTAAAATATAAAATAAACTGAAAATAAAAATGGAGTCAGTAATATTAGTAATATTACTATATTAATATAAAGAAATATAACTAAGATATAAAAGATATTAAATATATTAAATATATAAAATATATGAATAAATAATAAATATATATATAAAATTTTAATTAAATCAGATTATTAGATTCTATCAGCATTAAGCTTGAATATTAGATTGAATCTACCATTATTATATTAAATAAAATTTTATATTTATATTAAGTTTTTATTAAGTATGGCATTAAAAATTAGAAAAAATTCTAGTTTTCTAAATTCAGTCTCTAATTCATATTAATAAGAAATCCTATACATAAATCTGTTAATAAAAGAATAGAAAAAGCTTTTATTGTGTCGCTTAAATTATATAGAATTCTTGAACAGAGTTAAGAATAAGAAGTTCTTCATTCCCCAAATAGAATAACCACTTAGAATAACGAAACAGATTAGATTGGTCGAGAAGTGCAAAATCGTATGGATATGATCCTCATTGTGCAGCTTGATCAATTGGATCGTTTCTTTTTGATTCTATACGAAGCTTTTGTAGATGTGTTTCGGGTATTCTTTTATCATTTCGTCCAACAGGAAGAGTTCCTCTTTCTATGAATTGTTCTAGAATACTCTTTTCTTGAATATCATTCAAAAAGTTTCGGATTGCCTAGTATCCACCAATTAGTAATCCAAGATTTCAGACTTTTATTAAATGAGAGAGATCCACCAGGGCAAAATACTATAGATGCAAGATATAGAAGGGAGTGAATGCTTTCTTTTTGCCATTTTTCATCTGTGAGTTGTTAATGAACCCACCTCATTCGTTGACTTTATGTGATCTAATCTTTCTATCAAGCATGCCTTTCATTATATTATAAAGTAGGGGCCCATGAATCTATTCTCTGTTTTTTGATTCAGTGCAGCCCTTGAATCTAATTGAATCTAAAAGAATACAGAATATAGAAAATAAGAATCCACTTTGAATTCGAATGAAATATATATATTGTTATATTGTTTTGTTTCCATATATCTCAATTGATCAAATTCAAACAATTGCCCTCTTTTGATAACTTGAAAGAACCGCTTCAAATAATAAAGATTGTTCTATTCAGATTTTGAGACGAAGGAGCGCCCTGTCTATATCAAGATCGCAATCAAATATGTCGAAAATTTTCGCAGGTTATCTAAACTATATATAGTCTAGAGTCCAGCAATAATTGAAAAAAATTAGGAAAAATATTATGCTGATCAAAAATGAGTGACAAAAAAGACAGAAAAGTTATCATTACGTTTATCATTATGTTATAAGAAAGAAATCCACTTGTTTAGTTCTTTAGTTCTTAAGGAGCACAAAGAAAGGATAAAGGGAGGGCCGATTGAGAAAAGAAAAGTAGAAAATTTACAAGATATGATCTATCTGTATCTAACGTATCAACTCAAATATTGCAAATAAAAGCGAAAGTCTTTATTTCGATTTGATATATGAGATGAATCAGTATTTCGATTTCTTGCTTATTTTGTTACTGAATTAAGTTGAGCGGTTTTACATTTACAGACGCATAAAAACTATTTTGTGGACAAAAAAACTGTTTTTATGTTATGACTCTTCCGTATACGTCCGCTTTGGTTTGAATGGGCATTCTGAAGAAACTTCAGTTTAGTTCTGCTATAGAAAAGGATTCTTGGATTGAGCTTTTCCTCCCGGCGAAAGCTTTTATTAAGTCATTTCAAAGACTTCAATCGGTACACGCAAAAATATAGGCCAATTCAGCAGCTTTTGTTCAATTTCGCGCGGAGTCAAATTCTCATCAGTACGAGTCAAGGGAACGGCCCCCTGGCTCTGATTTCCATATAAAGGACACGACGAGCATAAATACCCTCTTCTTCTATTCTGATGGACTGAATATCTTTCATAAGGAATCGTAGAAAGATGCGACGATTTTTCAGAAAACCCCAACGAAAAATACTATTCCTCCTTTCTATCGAATCGATCATAACCACTGCCTACATTCCAAAAATTGTGCACCACAATGGAACTAATAAAAAGAGGCCTGCGATCCCATAGAAAAGACATCACGATTCCTTGTGGAAAAAACACTATTTGCTGAGACGGAAATAAGATATCAAATTCCTACCAAGATAACTAAGTTCAACTAATAAAACCTAATGAACAAAAAAAAGGATAAAGGCCCAGCAAAATTTACTTGTTTTTCGAGATCACTATAAATTCTATCCATATAGATTCTGATCGCCAACTCATACATACTAGATCCAGTTGCATTTTATTCGAATTGAGAGAATAACCAAAAAAATTCGACTTTACTTTTTGTGTTTTCCAGTAACTCTCATCAACTAGTACTATTTGATGATATGAACTTTTGAAGAAATTCATCAAATTGCTTCGATCTAAATCATCCCTTTATATGATCCTTTATACGGATCTACTAGATATATAGACTTTAATTTCATACATCCGTTCGGTACCGATCCACTTGCTATAATTCATTTAACCCTATACCATGTTTACGTATGCATAAGAGGGCTTTTTCATTTATGTTCGGTTCGGGTAAGCCGGATGTTATACAATATTCTACTAAATAGGTATCCATGACATCTAAGTCTTGAAAAAAAAATAGATAAAGATTTGGTCTTGGCCCCATCGAATCTAAAAAATCTTAGTTTTTGAACATACAAAGATAAAAGCCATTGCAATTTACGGAAATACTAGGCCTACTAAAGGCACAAAAATAGAGGAAAACTGCTGAAAGTTGTCATAAAATGGGTAACTCAATTTAATATTTGTACCTGTTATTGTTATATTGTTTAGTTAGAAATATCTCTTATAACGATTATATTATAATTCGTATATTATACTAATTATATCTAAATACTAAGTATATCTAAGCGAATCTATATATCTAATAGATATCTAATAAAGTGCAAAGAATGTAGGAATTAAATAAAAGGACTTGCTTATCTTTTTAAATCAAATAAAATAGATGTATGTGATAAGATAATCCACTTTCTTTATTATCTTACTTTATTCTTACTTTTCTTATTATTCTATTGTTCTTGTCTTCTTCTAATTTGCATTTTGAATTTAATAAAGAAAAGAGTTTATTACAAATTGTCGAAAGATTCGATTCGTTAGAATCCGATCCAAGAACAGGGATTATTAGTAAAAATAGAATTTTCGGGAGATATAGAAAGATGCAAAACTCTATATTTCTATTCTATTTTTTCTCTATTTAAATTCTATATACATACGCAATAGAGGAGGATAAAATTCGTTTTATTTGTCTCTCCAAATTCGAATTTCATTTCACAGAAGGAAAAATTCGCTTTTTATCTTGTTGCTAGAGGTTTACTCATTAGTAATATCGGATAATGATAATAATAATTATCCACATAATTTGTTTTCGACAATTCCTTTTTTTGTCATAGAAGTCAAAGCCCATTACGCGGGCTTTGACTTTGATTCAATAAACTAACTAACTACCTTTTCACTACAAATAAAAAAATTTCACTTAAGACTCTACTTGATTGAATTTTGATTCAAAGGGAAAAAACCGTGGAGCTGAACTAACTCACTCAGAACACCTTTTAAAGGATTACGTGGTACGATTGGATCAAATAAACCCTTATGGAATAAATATTCAGCCTGTAACGAACCTTCCGGTATTGTTTTATTCAATGTTTGCTCAATTACTCTTTGCCCTGCAAATGCAATATAGGCATTGGGTTCAGCAATAATATATCCCCAACATAACAAAACTCGCAGTCACTCCACCAGTAGTAGGAGATGTAAGAATTGATACATAAAATAACTTTTATTGTTTGATAATCATATAAAGCGGAAGATATTTTAGCCATTTGCATCAAGCTCAAACTTTATTCTTGCATGCGTGCTCCTCCGGAAGCACGCACTAGAATAAGAGGTAAAAATTATTGGTAGCATATTCGATCAAACGGGTGATTTTCTCGCCTACACTGCAGATCCCATACTCCCCCATAAACTGAAAATCCATAACCCCGATTGCTATAAAGGAATACCGTTTAGTTGACCCGTGCCTGTTTGAATAGCCTCAGTTAATCCTGTCTTTCTTTGATAAAAATCAATACGATCTTATATAAAGCTCTTCTTCAGACTGAAATTCAATGGGATCCAGAGAGATCATGTCTCTTCATCCATAGGACCCCAAGTGCCTGGATCAAATCGAAAGTTCGATTCTATCTAGACTCCTCATTTCCAAATGATATCCACATTGTTCACAAATATTCATTTTTGAATTAAGCGATTTCTTATAATTTGCTCCATAACAATTTTCGCATTCGCATTGAACCCACAAATCCTTGTATAGATCGAGATCATTAGAACTTTCTTTTAGGGTTAAATCATTACCATTTTCACGAGTTATTATATCGAAATTCTTGCCTTCACTACTATTTTCACCTTCGCCGCAAATGTAATTATAAATATAATTATCATTGGAATTGTCACTACCACTAAAATGGAACTATCAATACAGATTTGAGAACGAAGATAAGAGTCAATACAACTATTAATGTGATTATTCCAACCACAGTTAGTATCATTATCATACAAGTTAAAATGATAGTGGGGCTCATCATTTTTCGATCCATTATTCATATAACTAGAATTATGATAACTATAAAAAAAACTTTCTAGTTCACAAAAAGAATAATGATCATTGTTAAGCTCAAAATTTGATTTTCACTATCAAAATATATGGAATAACGGTCCTGATTACTATCCCTAATTAAAAGGTGTCATCAGAAATGAAATTCCGAATGTCTTTGACGTCAACTAAATGATCAACCTTACTATAATAACTAGAGCTGTCACTACAATCATGAATGTTTTTTATCCGTATCATTTCTAGTCGGGTCTTCGATTTACAGTAGTATTTTCAACAGGACCAAGGCGGCTATCCATTGATTTACTTAGCCCACATCTGTATTCTAATTCTCCCTTAGACAAGATCAAATTGAACCATGATTTTTCCATAGAGCTTTCTTGCCTCTATTTCCATGAAAGTACAGTAGATGAATAGTCATTCGATGAAAATCAATTGAATATTTTATTTCCTATCAGAATACGCATACTAGATACAATCACTAGGGTTATTAACGAACAATGAGTGAATATTGAAAGAAACGATTCTCTTTTGTGAGAACCTAGAGTAGCAGTTCATATATATGATAGGATAGAGCTCTTTTTTCTTGATTAGAAATATCAATTTTCAATTAGAAATAGTGATTTCCCCATGTTGTGTAAAATCACTGAAAAATTGAAAAAATTTTCTCCTATCAAGAACCTTTTCGTAAAATCTCGTCTACTAATACAATAAGTTTCTATTCAACACGGAGCCAAAGGACAACATACAGGATGGGTAGAAGAAGTTGTGATGCTTGGCTCGATCCATGATCGAAACCGTGGTATATAGGATGAAAAGAATACACCAATCCTAAGGATCCATACATAGGATTAATTATGGACCAGGAGAAAATTTGAGTTGTGTTTAGTCTTTTATTTTTGTATTTAAGATCTTGTATATCTAGATAAAAATATATCTATCAAAATATAGACAATAGAATCAGCTCAATCCTTTTAGTAAAAGATTGGGCCGAGTTTAATTGCAATTCAACAAACCGACAGTAATTACTGGATTACAAAGTATCCATTGCTTCGAATTCAAATTTGATTTATGAAGCTGGTTTATCATTTTCCACTTTATCTAATTTATCCACTGCGTCGAATTCAATTTGATCGCCTTCCATACTTCACAAGCAGCAGCTAGTTCAGGACTCCATTTGCTAGCCTCGCGGATAATTTCATTACCCTCGCGGGCAGGTCACGTCCCTCATTACGAGCTTGTACACATGTAGCTAAAGCTACTCGATTAGCTACAGCACCGGTGCATTTCCCAAGGTGTCCTAAAGTTCCTCCACCAATTGTAGTACGGAATCATCTCCAAAGATCTCGGTCAAAAGCAGGCATATACAAACGTGAATACCCCCGAAGCTACGGGCAGAACACCTGGCATAGAAGCCAATCTTGAGTGAAATAAATACCACGGCTTCGATCTTTTTCAATAAAATCATCACGTAGTAAATCAACAAAGCCCAAAGTTATGTCCCTTTCTCCTTCAAGTTTACCTACTACTGTACCAGCGTGAATATGATCTCCACCAGACATACGTAAAGCTTTAGCTAGTACACGAAAGTGCATACCATGATTCTTCTGTCTATCAATAACTGCGTGCATTGCGCGATGGATGTGAAGAAGTAGACCATTATCTCGGCAATAATGAGCCAAGCTAGTATTTGCGGTGAACCCACCTGTTAAGTAGTCGTGCATTACGATAGGAACTCCCAATTCTCTAGCACACATGGCCCTTTTGATCATTTCTTCATGTACCTGCAGTAGCATTCAAGTAATGCCCTTTGATTTCACCTGTTTCAGCCTGTGATTTAAAAATTGCTTCGGCACAAAATAAGAAACGGTCTCTCCAGCGCATAAATGGTTGGGAGTTCACATTCTCATCATCTTTGGTAAAATCAAGCCCGCCACGTAGACATTCATAAACTGCTCTACCGTAGTTCTTAGCGGATAACCCCAATTTAGGTTTAATAGTACATCCTAATAGGGGGCGACCATACTTGTTCAATTTATCTCTTTCAACCTGGATGCCATGAGGCGGGCCTTGGAAAGTTTTAATATAAGCAGTAGGGACTCGCAGATCCTCTAGACGTAGAGCGCGCAGGGCTTTGAACCCAAATACATTACCCACAATGGAAGTAAACATGTTAGTAACAGAACCTTCTTCAAAAAGGTCTAAAGGGTAAGCTACATAACATATATTGATCTTCTTCTCCAGGAACAGGCTCAATGTCGTAGCATCGCCCTTTGTAACGATCAAGGCTAGTAAGCCCATCGGTCCACACGGTTGTCCATGTACCAGTAGAAGATTCAGCAGCTACCGCAGCCCCTGCTTCCTCAGGCGGAACTCCGGGTTGAGGAGTTGCTCGGAAGGCTGCCAAGATATCAGTATCTTTGACTTCATATTCAGGAGTATAATAAGTCAATTTATACTCTTTAACACCAACTTGGAATCCAACACTTGCTTTAGTCTCTATTTGTGGTGACATAAGTCCCTCCCTACAACTCATGAATTAAGAATTCTCGCAACAACAAGGTCTACTCGATATAAATGAGGAGTTAATGAAACCTTTTCGAAGAAATCTTTCAAAAAATTATCAACGAATCCGAAAGGTTCCTTATTAGACCATGGTATTTGATTCGCCAAATACATCATTATTCTATATTCTTTCATATGTATGGCGCAACCTGATCCGTGTTTTTCAAGTTTATAATTCCTTACTTTTTTTTGAATCAAAATTCTAAATGCAAATGAAATAAATGAAATAGAAATAGATAAGAAATAGATAAATAATATAAAAATAATACTAATATATATTAGAATATATATATAATAGAATAGATAAATATATAATAGAATTAATATTCTAACATCTAATATAAATTATATATTATAAGCTCAATAAAATAAGAAATTCACCCTTGACAGTAATATATGTTGTATATGTAAATCCTAGATGTGAAAACAGGCGTAATTCGGCCCTGAAATGAAAAAAAAAGGGAATATAGATGGAAAAAGGGGGGAGAGGTTGGACGTAAAGTAAAAAAAAATCGATATGCTAAAATAAAATATGAAATGAAATTGAAACAAGGCTAATGAGATAGAAATAAGGAATCATAAATAGAGTTCGGGTTCGAATTCCATAGATAATATGGATGGTGTTGCCTATAATGATGGACAAATGAAAGACTCTCCCAAAATTTTTATTTATCCACTTCCTATTTTGAAAATAGGTTGGTTGAACTTAAAAATTCCTTCATTGAATAAGGAACCAATCCAATTGCATGCACTTGAATTGGATGGGACCAACGAAATCGAGCGCTAACCCCCATTTCTTATTGAATTAACCGATCAACCTCCTGTCGAAGATTTATTTTGTATTAGATAATTTTGGAAAAAAAAAAATTGACATATTTCACTTTATTATGAAAATAAATCCTACTACTTCTGTTCCTTGGAGTTTCCACGCTTGAAAAAGAAAATCTGGGGCGTATTTCTCAAATCATCGGTCCAGTACTGGATGTAGCCTTTCCCCCGGGCAAGATGCCTAATATTTACAACGCCCTAGTAGTTAAGGGTCAAGATACCGCCGGTCAACAAATTAATGTAACTTGTGAGGTACAGCAATTATTAGGAAATAATCGAGTTAGAGCTGTAGCTATGAGCGCTACAGATGGTCTAACGAGAGGAATGGAAAGTGATTGACACGGGAGCTGCTCTAAGTGTTCCAGTCAGCGGAGCGACCCTAGGACGAATTTTAACGTGCTTGGGGCCCGTTGATAATTAGGTCCTGTAGATACTCGCACAACATCCCTATTCATAAATCCGCCCGCTTTCATACAATTAGATACAAAATTATCTATTTTGAAACAGGAATTAAAGTAGTCGATCTTTTAGCTCCTTATCGTCGTGGAGGAAAAATCGGACTATTTGGGGGGCTGGGGTAGGTAAAACAGTACTCATTATGGAATTGATCAACAACATTGCCAAAGCTCATGGGGGCGTATCCGTATTTGGCGGAGTAGGTGAACGGACTCGTGAAGGAAATGATCTTTACATGGAAATGAAAGAATCTGGAGTAATTAATGAACAAAATCTTGCGGAATCAAAAGTGGCTTTAGTCTACGGTCAGATGAATGAACCGCCAGGAGCTCGTATGAGAGTTGGATTGACTGCCCTAACTATGGCGGAATATTTCCGAGATGTTAATGAACAAGACGTACTTCTATTTATAGACAATATCTTCCGTTTTGTCCAAGCGGGATCCGAAGTATCTGCCTTATTGGGTAGAATGCCTTCCGCTGTGGGTTATCAACCCACCCTTAGTACCGAAATGGGTACTTTACAAGAAAGAATTACTTCTACCAAGGAGGATCCATAACTTCTATTCAAGCAGTTTATGTACCTGCGGATGATTTGACCGACCCTGCCCTGCCACAACATTTGCGCATTTAGATGCTACTACCGTACTATCAAGAGGATTAGCTGCCAAAGGTATTTATCCAGCGGTAGATCCTTTAGACTCAACGTCCACTATGCTCCAACCTCGAATCGTTGGTGAGGAACATTATGAAACTGCGCAAAGGGTTAAGCAAACCTTACAGCGTTACAAAGAACTTCAGGACATTATAGCTATCCTTGGGTTGGACGAATTGTCCGAAGAGGATCGCTTAACCGTAGCAAGAGCGCGAAAAATTGAGCGTTTCTTATCACAACCCTTTTCGTGGCGGAAGTATTTACCGGTTCCCCAGGGAAATATGTTGGTCTAGCAGAAACAATTAGAGGATTTAAATTGATCCTTTCCGGAGAATTAGACGGTCTTCCTGAACAGGCCTTTTATTTGGTAGGTAACATCGACGAAGCTACTGCGAAGGCTACGAACTTAGAAATGGAGAGCAAATTGAAGAAATGACCTTAAATCTTTGCGTACTTACCCCTAATCGAATTGTTTGGGATTCAGAAGTGAAAGAAATCATTTTATCTACTAATAGCGGACAAATTGGCGTATTACCAAATCACGCGCCTATTGCCACAGCTGTAGATATAGGTATTTTGAGAATACGCCTTAACGACCAATGGTTAACGATGGCTCTGATGGGTGGTTTTGCTAGAATAGGCAACAATGAAATCACTATTTTAGTAAATGATGCGGAGAAGGGTAGTGACATTGATCCACAGAAGCTCAGCAAGCTCTTGAAATAGCGGAAGCTAACTTGAGGAAAGCTGAAGGCAAGAGGCAAACAATTGAGGCAAATCTAGCTCTCAGACGGGCTGGGACACGAGTCGAGGCTATCAACGCGATTTCGTAACGAGTTGGTTAATCGAAAGAATTTCCGTAGAAACAGAACTTTCGTTTATACATCCCATTTTGATTCTGCCGATTAAATAGAATCAAATACAATCAAAAGTGAAATCAGATTTTGATCTAACGAAAAATTTGAAAATTGAAAACGGAAATAGAATAGGATGAAAAAGATAGAAAATCAATAAAGAAGGTGGGTAGAAAAACTTATTAGACACCGGGATCGATGGTATCTAATAAGTTCTACCTACTATTAGTTGAACCAATGACTCCCGCCGTATGAAAGCAATACTCTAACCACTGAGTTAAGTAGGTCATTTATTATCATAAGGAATCATAAAGAGAAAAAAGGGACCTATTACATCGATGGATTATAAATCCAATATTACTTCTAAGCAATACCAATCAAACCGACCAAAAGGGTATGATTATGATGTTGGATCATGTAATATTCATCTTGACAAGAAATTATCTACATAATATGATAAAATATGTATCACAAACACAAGGGCTATAGCTCAGTTGGTAGAGCACCTCGTTTACATGCGCCAATGTTTTCAGGAAGTCTATCATGCAATCAAAAGAATTGATCTTTTGAGAAATCGATGTCTTACTCCATTACTTTGAAGGAACAAAACAAGAGAACAATAGCCTGACAAATGGTTCGGTCCGATTCGGGTGCCGTTTGAGGCAAGATCCGAATCGAACCCATCGTGATTTGAGATATTGATAGGGTGAATACCGGTCTATTCAATGCTAGGCATAATGAGTATAAGGACCTCAAAATGCTCTTTTCGTCCTATGAATCTTAAGGTGTATGAAGTTTCATGTTTGATTTTTAATCAGGATGGTAGAGACTCCATTTAACTTAGGTTGATCTAGGCCAGAAGCAGACCTACGTCAAGATAACCCTTCCCTCTTTGAAACACTTTGGAGTGCTCCTGTATCAGTAATGAATCAGAGCACAATGAATCAAACACACGGAACCGTCTTCTTTTTCTGTTAGAAAAAATATATATACAGATAGACTAACTGATATTTCTATCAGTTAATGAAAAACCAATGCAAAAAAAAATGCATGTTGGGTCTTTGAAATAGGCCGAATCATTTTGATAATAATCAGTTCGATCTGTTTTACCGAGAAGGTCTACGGTTCGAGTCCGTATAGCCCTATATTTTCGAATTTTCTATTTTATTAATTTTAAATATTCATTAAATTTATTAAATTAAGAAAATGAAAATAATATTCTTAAAACTAAAGCAAACTAAAACAATAAAATAAAGAATATCCAAATACAACTAAAATAAAAATCTAGTTTTTTCCTAATTATTGTATTCTTTGTTGATTGGAACTGGTCGCTTCCAGTTGCTTGGTTAAAATCATTCCCATAAGCTCGCTCACAGGGAGATCACTCAGAGTATAACCCTGAAAACAAAAGCGCATTTCAACGGATCCAATCGCTCTTTTTTTCTTGGATAAGAATAAAATAAACAAACCCCATTTTCTTAATTAATCCTCGCGGGTAGAATTGATTTTGATTGATTCTATATAAATAGATATAAAATAAAAAATTTCTATTTATTCTAAATCTATAATTTCAATTTATATTTAGAATAAATAAATTTCGAATAAAAAGTTTTTATTTCTAAAATTCTAATAAATATTAGATATTAGTTAGATATTAGAATTCCTTTTATTTAGAAAAATCCGAAATGAAGTGAAAACGAAAAAAGTATTACTTGTTTTGGATTTGTATAGTATTATACTATATATAGTATAAATATATATTTATACTAGTATTATACAAATTAGTACTATATCGAAATGAAATCGAAATAAGTGGAATGTAAATAAAATAGGATTAATTCAATCAATAAATCTTAAAACGCAACATGGAAACACCGCAAACAAACGAAACTGGACGATTCGATCAAACTGAATTGTTGTTTGACTAAACAAACAGTTGCGGATGACTTGACAATGAATTCCAGGTCGAAGCGACTAATCCGATCTATTTTCACATTCATAGGAGTTCGTCTATGTTTCTGCTTTACGAATATGATATTTTCTGGGCATTTCTAATAATATCAAGTGCTATTCCTATTTTGGCATTTCTAATTTCTGGAGTTTTAGCCCCGATTAGAAAGGGTCAGAAAAACTTTCTAGTTATGAATCGGGTATAGAACCAATGGGCGATGCTTGGTTACAATTTCGAATCCGTTATTATATGTTTGCTCTAGTTTTTGTTGTTTTTGATGTTGAAACGGTTTTTCTTTATCCATGGGCAATGAGTTTCGATGTATTGGGGGTACCCGTATTCATAGAAGCTTTCATTTTCGTGCTTATCCTAATTGTTGGTTCAGTTTATGCATGGCGAAAAGGAGCATTGGAATGGTCTTAGTTCCTGAATATTCAGATAATAAAAAGAAAGAAAAAAGTCAAAATAATAATAACATTGAGTATGAATTCCATCGAATTTCCCTTACTTGATCGAACAACCCAAAATTCAGTTATTTCAACTACATTAAATGATCTTTCAAATTGGTCAAGACTCTCCAGTTTATGGCCGCTTCTTTATGGTACCAGTTGTTTGCTTTATTGAATTTGCTTCATTAATAGGCTCACGCTTCGACTTTGATCGTTATGGGCTGGTACCAAGATCGAGTCCTAGACAGGCAGACCTAATTTTAACAGCTGGAACAGTAACAATGAAAATGGCGCCCTCTTTGGTGAGATTATATGAACAAATGCCCGAACCTAAATATGTTATTGCTATGGGCGCGTATTACAATTACAGGAGGGATGTTCAGTACTGATTCTTATAGTACTGTTCGGGGGTCGATAAGCTAATTCCCGTGGATGTCTATTTGCCGGGCTGTCCCCTAAACCCGAGGCAGTTATAGATGCTATAACAAAACTTCGTGAAAATATCTCGCGAAATCTATGAAGATCGAATTAGATCTCAACAGGGGATCGGTGTTTACTACCAATCACAAGTTTTGTCTTGTACGCAGTACTCGTACTGGAAATTATAATCAAGGATTGCTCTATCAACCACCATCTACTTCAGAGATTCCTCCTGAAACATTTTTCAACTACAAGGGTTCACTATCTTCCACAATTAGTAAATTAGGTAGGATTTTTTTTACAGAAACAGACAACGAATTAATCTTCATAAATTCGATTTCATCATAAATGCGAAATACTTATCTTATAAAATGACAAATAAAAAAAGAAAAGTGCGGGAGAGATAAAAAGATGCAGGGTCGTTTGTCTGTTTGGCTAGTCAAACACGGGCTAGTTCATAGATCTTTGGGCTTCGATTACCAAGGAATAGAGACTTTACAAATAAAGCCTGAGGATTGGCATTCCATTGCTGTTATTTTATATGTATATTGTTACAATTATCTACGTTCCCAATGTGCCTATGATGTAGCACCAGGCGGACTGTTAGCCAGTGTGTATCATCTTACGAGAATAGAGTATGGTGTAGATCAACCGGAAGAGGTATGTATAAAAGTATTTGCTCCAAGGAGTAACCCTAGAATTCCGTCTGTTTTCTGGGTTTGGAAAAGTTCGGATTTTCAAGAACGAGAATCTTATGACATGTTGGGAATCTCTTATGAAAATCATCCACGACTGAAACGTATCTTAATGCCCGAAAGTTGGATAGGGTGGCCTTTACGTAAGGATTACATTGCCCCAATTTTATGAAATACAAGACGCTCATTGAATGATAAGAAACTAATTACAACTTCGAATATTCAAGGAATATTTGTACATTCTCTTCTAGCTCAAACAGAGGAATTGAGGTTTCATTCGTATTCTTATGGATAGGCTAATAAATAAAAAAAATAAAGACAATACATCATTGAGATTCTCGATTTTTGAAGAGACTTTTTATTTATATTTATTTTATTTCGGACGAGCCGAGACAATAGGATGAACAACAAGGGTTCTGTACCGTGAACTTTGTATCGCGCATCATCCTTAGATGAACTCTAGAGAGTCGCATAGAAGGAATGAAGAAATGGAATATGAAAAGAGAATACAAAGAAATAAATGAAAAGGGATCGGCTTCTATTTGTACTGTAGCTGAGATGAGTCTTGGTTATTTCTATCCTGAACTCCTCTAGACCCGACTTTTGTTGGGCCTTTCAACCAACTATTTTTATTTTAATCTTTTAATTAAATATGTATGAAGTATTACCATTCTTTTGAATGAGAAGCCGCAGTGTGAACAAATAAAAAAGAAGAGGAAAGATAAGCAAATTTTGTCTTTTACTACATTATAATAGACACATTAGAATAGACTCTTTGCTCATTTTAAAAAGAGAAAAAAATACAAAATAAAATAAATAAAGAGAGGGTTTACTCTCAGATACCTAGCTAGATAAGTATGTATTATGTCGATCCATATCAATTAATTTGTAGAGTAGATACTCATACAAATTAATCATATGCCAGGAACCAGATTTGAACTGGTGACACGAGATTTTCAGTCCTCTGCTCTACCAACTGAGCTATCCCGACCATTACCGACGCATTATCCTCATAATACTAGATGACTTGGGTCTATGTCAATTAAAAAGAAAACAAAAAAACGAAAAAGTATTAAATTAAAAGTCTCGAACAAGAATTTCTTGGATCTTCAAAGGAAGACTTTGTAAATTTCCATATGAGTAATCATATGTATTATGAATCATTCAAATAGGTATTCCTTGCTCAAGAGATTTCTACGTATATCATATATATATCACATCACACTATATCACAAGACTTGTGATAAGAGAACAAAATTCTGCTATGCTAGGATACGCTTGTAAAACGGCAAAGAATAGGATGAATAAGAAACATGAGGAACTTTGAACCACTAACAAAAGGGTAGGATAAAATAAATAGACAGCAAACGGGCTTTTTGGGGTTGGGGATAGAGGACTTGAACCCTCACGATTTTAAAGTCGACGGATTTTCCTCTTACTATAAATTTCATTGTTGTCGGTATTGATATTGACATGTAGAACGGGACTCTATCTTTATTCTCGTCCGATTAATCAGTTTTCAAAGATTTATCAGACTATGGGTGAATGATTTGATTAATGACTATTCTATTCGATTCTTTCTTCAACTTGGAATCGATTCACAACAATTCTTTTATTTTCATATTTTCATATAAATATAAATTGATATTGCATATAATAGAAATAAAAAAAAAATACGGGTTCAGTTCGTCTTTTTGAGATAGTTTTCATTAGTATACCTATAAAAAAATAGGTATATCTTGCATCCTTTCTAGAGTTTCGATATTCGATATAAGAGATTCCTTTACCAACAGTCAACCCCATTTGTTAGAATAGCTTCCATTGAGTCTCTGCACCTATCCTTTCCTTTTTTCTTATTCTCGCTTGCTGAACCTTTGTTCATGTTTATTTTCGTAAAATAATAAAATAATAGGATTTGGCTCAGGATTGCCCATTTTTCATTCCAGGGTTTCTCTGAATTTGAAAGTTATCACTTAGTAGGTTTCCATACCAAGGCTCAATCCAATTAAGTCCGTAGCGTCTACCAATTTCGCCATATCCCCTTTTGTGTCTTGAGATTAGGATCTCATTAGGATGCCCTCCTTCCCCTTTCTCCTCCTTTCCCCTTCTTTCATTTGTTTATTTTCTTTCGTTTTATTTATTTGCTTTTCTTTTATGCGAAACCGTTGAATTTAGTAGATATAGATACAGATTCTTATATCGAAGGGTCTTTACCTATTTTCTTGTTTGTTTATCCGTTTTTCGTCTCTATCGGAGACCCATATTAATTTTTATTTGGTCCAAAAATATTTTATCATTTCTGTATTCGCAATTCAATATAGATGGGTATTTCATAACATATATATGTCCCTCTTACTCTCAGTTTTCTCAGGCAATTTGGTGGAATACTCGAAGGGTCGATTCTTTTTTTCGTCTTAGCTTCTGTCTTTATGAATGAAAACAAAAGAAAGAGTCTCTCATTATGATCTGGATTTCATTTCTATATAGGTTGCATCTTTTTTTCTTTAATTTCATTTTTATTCTTATTATTAGACTATATATAACCATAATAAAAAAATAAAAATGAAAATTGAATTTATTCATTATTAAAATGAAAATGAAATTAATTATTTTTTTATATATATAATAGCTAGAACTAATTATTTCTATTTAATAACTAGAACTAATTATTCCATTCATTTCTATTTCAGAATTCGAAGATAATTCAAATTTTTGAGTCTAAAAGGAGTTTCATTCTAATTATCTAGACTTATAACGTTTCATTTATATAATCATAAAATATATAACTGCATAAAAGATTTTGACTCTAATTATCTCTATTTAGAACTCTAAACTAAATAGAAATAAATTTAATCTAGATTAAATCTATTAAATCGATCGATTAAATGAAATCTATATAAAAAATTTTCTATTTCTATATAATTTAGATGTAAAATATACTAAAATATAAAATAAACTAGAAAATAAAAATGGAGTCAGTAATATTAGTAATATTACTATATTAATATAAAGAAATATAACTAAGATATAAAAAAGATATTAAATATATTAAATATATAAAATATATAGATAAATAATAAATATATATATAAAATTTTAATTTAAATCAATTATTAGATTCTATCAACATTAGCTTGAATATTAGATTGAATCTACCATTATTATATAAATATGTTATATTTATATTAAGTTTATATTAAGTATGGCATTAAAATTAGAAAAATTCTAGTTTTCTAAATTCAGTCTCTAATTCATTGGGAAGAGTAACATGAAGCTCAGAATTATGGGCGTATTCAATACTCCCAAATAAAAGGAATTGGTCTATGGTCGAGTCAGTAAAATAAATAACTAGGAATTTTGAGTTGTACCTCGTGAAAAAAGACTTCTTTTTGTGGAATTAACCGTTCTCATTTCTTTTAGTTCTTTTAGAAAGAAATGAAATTATGTTCAAGAAACAAATATGTCATGGTTGCAGGAGTCTATACATCGCATATAGGCTTAGGCTTTAAGTTAAGGGCATCGTGGTATAATCGTCGAGTACCGCAGGACCTAAGAGATCGAATGGAAGGTACATAGACAAGTAAATCCTTATGACACTCCTTTAATTTAAGAGGATTCAGCATTCGAGGAAGTAGACTACTCAAAATTTCACATTTCATTTATGTCCTAATTTTGAATTGAATAAAGAATTAAGAAAATCTAAATCAATAAAGAAGAATCAATCAATGAAATGTTTCTTGGAACTTGAGTAAAGAGTAGACCTTTTGGGGGTTCTAGAATTTGAAAGCGAGAACTCCTTTACTTTATCTTTATTTGGTGTAACTACTTGAGCCGGATGAGAGAAACTCTCATGTCCGATTTTGAGGGGATCCGCAGAACCCTATCCTAATTTTTCTTTTGCTAGGCCCATCGCTAAAAACCTACTTTCTTACGATTACGAGGTTCATTCGAATATGAAATTCAATCCTGGAAATACAGTATCCACTTTTTTACTACCCAAGGTTTCGATACATTTCGAAGTCGCGAAATTTCTACCGGAGCAGGTGCTATTCGAGAACAATTAGCCGATCTAGATTTGCGAATTCTTATCGATTATTCGGTGGTAGAATGGAAAGAATTAGGAGAAGAAGGCCTCACGGGTAATGAATGGGAAGATCGAAAAATTGGAAGAAGAAAGGATTTTTTGGTTAGACGCATGGAATTGGCTAAGCATTTTATTCGAACAAATATAGAACCAGAATGGATGGTTTTATGTCTATTACCAGGTTCTTCCTCCCGAGTTGAGACCGATCATTCAGATAGATGGGGGTAAACTAATGAGTTCGGATATTAATGAACTCTATAGAAGAGTTATCTATCGAAATAATACTCTTACCGATCTATTAACAACAAGTAGATCTACGCCAGAGAATTAGTAATGTGTCAGGAAAAATTGGTACAAGAAGCCGTGGATACACTTCTTGATAATGGAATCCGCGGACAACCAATGAGGACGGTCATAATAAGGTTTACAAGTCGTTTTCAGATGTAATTGAAGGCAAGAGGAAGATTTCGCGAGACTTTGCTTGGCAAACGAGTCGATTATTCAGGACGTTCTGTCATTGTTGTTGGCCCTCACTTTCATTACATCGCTGTGGATTGCCTCATGAAATAGCAATAGAGCTTTTCCAGACATTTGTAATTCGCGGTCTAATTAGACAACATCTTGCTCCGAACATAGGAGTTGCTAAGAGTAAAATTCGGGAAAAGGGCCGATTGTATGGGAAATACTGCAAGAAGTTATGCGGGACATCCTGTATTGCTGAATAGAGCGCCTACTCTGCATAGATTAGGTATACAGGCATTCCAACCTATTTTAGTGGAAGGACGCGCTATTTGTTTACATCCATTAGTTTGTAAAGGGATTCAATGCAGACTTTGATGGGGATCAAATGGCAGTTCATGTACCTTTATCTTTAGAGGCGCAAGCGAGGCTCGTTTACTTATGTTTTCTCATATGAATCTCTTGTCTCCAGCTATTGGGGATCCCATTTCCGTACCTACTCAAGATATGCTTATTGGGCTCTATGTATTAACGAGTGGGAATCGTCGAGGTATTTGTGCGAATAGGTATAATCCATGGAATCGAAAAAGCTATCAAAATGAAAAGAATTGACGATAATAACTATAAGTCTACAAGGGCCTTTTTTGTAATTCCTATGATGCGATTGGAGCTTATAGGCAGAAAAGAATCAATTTAGATAGTCCTTTGTGGCTCCGGTGGCGACTAGAGCAATGCGTTATTGCTTCAAAGAAGCTCCATCGAAGTTCACTATGA
>NW_026440388.1:0-5000 GCF_025698485.1 Gossypium arboreum
CTTAATTTTTCATGGACTCCATTGTTCAAAAAACGATTCGCAGAAGATAGATGTTTTTACCCTTTTTAGTTTTTATTTTTTAGTAGAATATTTAGAATATGATTGAAGTGCGTACGAAAAGGGGCTTCTATTTATTAAACAAGTGCAGATATAGCATTTCTATTTATATATATCTTTCTTTTATTCCATTATAACGCTCTAATGGAGACAAGACATGGCGATGCTCTATCAAAAATTCTATTTTTCTTTTATTTTAATCTATTCAATGAAAAATTGAAACACGATAATTTCTTGCTGATTCCCTATGGACATCATATCTAGATAGATAAAATACCTCATTAGATAACTATAACACAATAGTAACAACTTATGCTCTAGAGGTTTACATAGACTGATAATTGCTGTTATATTATTATAATATACTTGAAATTAAGAAAGTTTTTTATTGAAAAAAAAATCAATTTAGTTATGTATCAGTTTTATTTTCTTATACCATTAGAAAAAGACAGAGTGAAGAAGATCAATCATAAATTTGCAGTCAATAGTTAATGGTTCCAATTTATTTGTCCTGAATTTTTACTTTTGTAACTGAGAATCCACATTTCTTTTTCAATAGAAAAGAAAAGGGAAAGTTTTAGATATTGTGTCTTGAGATACTATAACCAATTGAAGGTATGGATCCGATCTAAAATGAAAAAGAAAGGAGATACTCTCCTTTTTTGTTTTGTAACCTTTTGGCGACATGGCCGAGCGGTAAGGCGGGGACTGCAAATCCTTATTCCCCAGTTCAAATCCGGGTGTCGCCTGATCAACAAAAAACTCGAAATCCTAACGTCTCCTAACGTCTAGGATTCAAGGAAAAACTAAAGTAGTGGAAGGGAATCAGTAAATCTTGATATGGGGCCCCCCTTACTAATGGAGTGGCTACTAGAGGTCTTGAATTAGATTGGATAACGGGAGTGTCTAATTAACTAATGAATGGTTGTAGAAGGGTTGGAAGATACTTTGTATACAGACGGATGAAAGTCTCTGAGTGTTCAGGCATCCAATTAATATTAGATTGGATAGATAATTGGCTTTTACTTAATGAGGGACACCAAAAGAAAGAATAAGTCTTATTATTGATACATGTGAGTAACATTCTTTTGATACTTCCAAAAGTGTTACTGCGCATTTTGCTTAATGTAATGGTTCTCGATTTTACTCGAAATCATATAAGAGCTTGTTATAAGCGGATTTATCAGTGATTCATCAACGGTGGCGTGTCACAATTCCCTTTTCTTTTTGACTCTGCGCCAGTAATTACACTATTATTAGTGAACAATAATGGAAAAATTGAATTCCTTCATATTTGTTTCATATTCATAGAGATAGGGGACATAATACACATGGATATAGTAAGTCTTGCTTGGGCTGCTTTAATGGTAGTCTTTACATTTTCCCTTTCACTCGTAGTATGGGGAAGAAGTGGGCTCTAGGGGTACTCCTAATTGGGGTTGAGGAATCAAACCGTATCAATTGTTTTCTAGATCGTTTTGCAAAGCCTTTTTTTATTTTAACTATTTTATTAGTCTTCATTTCGAAATTCTTGGATTCTAGTGGAGTAATGTATTCTATGAATAACACCTTTTCAATCAAAATCAAATAAACATTTCAATAATCCCCATGTTCGTATTTCGAAAGTAAAAGGGATCCGGATGATAGGCAATAAAAAAAAAGAATTCTTCCTAAATTTTCTATTTTGATGAACCAGCTCTTACCAGAGTTATGAACGGACAATGAGGGACAAGGAACCCCCTTTGTTTTCTGTATTTGCTTGTTTTTATTTCCCTCCCTCTTTACTGTTCAAAGAGAAAAAAAAGTCTTTTTTTTATTTAATTTCATTTTAATAAGATCTTGCCTTAGTGTAGTCACATATTAGACACTTACCCCCTGTTTTATTTGAATTTCATTTATGAAATGCTTTATTGACTCATTTCATATCATGGATCAAAGAAGTTAAATTCAAAATCGGCAGGGTATACCCTTTTTTCGAAACGAAATACGAAGAAAAGTTACCATAGAACTCTTTGGATCATCTGTCAGTTGCTCAACGAATTACTTCTTTGGAATGTTCAAAAAAAAGATTACTTGGTTTTCTTTTTTTTATTAATTTAATTAATATATGCCTATTCCATTCCATTTTTCCTTCATTTCTGATTATTTTAATAGGAATCTCGGTATCCACCAAAAAAATCAAATCCATGAAATGAAAGAATTATAAAATCGTAAGACTTGCCTTTCAATTATTTCAGATTAATTGAAATCAACACAAATAAAATAGATCAAGCGAAGAAATAAAATTGAGATACTATGTACAGTACATATCTTTAATTGATATCGACATGTATGAAGATACATATTGTGGATTCATCTATATTAAGCTTGTATCTTTCTACATTACAATAATAGATATAGATAGTATGGTAGAAAGATTCATATTTTTTTTCTACCATACTATCGAGTTTTATAGGATACTGCTGATTCTAGTCCATTCATTTTATTTAAGACGTGAGATTTGAATCCTTTTTTTCTTAACTCCTTGATAAAAGTCAAGTTTCATTCAAATTAATCACTTTGACTGACAGTTTTACGTATATTATAAGTAAAAAGCGGTAGGAACTAGAATGAACAGCGCTGTAGCAATAAATGCGAGAATATTTACTTCCATAATTTCATTGTTTTTTACTTCGCAATAACTCAGGATTTAATCCCATAGAGATGATAAATTTGTCGCTTGTAAATTCAATGCAATGACTTACATTTCAATGACATCGAATCGGATCAATATCATGAATAACAATATCTAGGCTATCAAATCGATTCACCGTCGAGAATTGAATAGTATAACATAGGAAGATCTTTTATCACACCGAATACAAAAAGTGATGCCTGGTCCAATCAAAAGAATTCCTTTATTTATATATATTCTTTTCCACCCTTTCTTTTCGATAATCTACCGCCTTCCTTGTACAATCATCTGATGATGTATCATCTGACTGCTTTTCCACTTTCACCGTTTACAAATAGTTTCCAAATAAACCCCAACAAAAGAAAGGAAAAATAAATAAAAAAAGATAAAGATATCGTTGGGAATGAAATTCTGTCATTTGTATCCTTTGACAGAAAACGGAGGATCTATTGATGTATTTAAAAATTTTATCCGTCAGGACTGACGGGGCTCGAACCCACAGCTTCCGCCTTGACAGGGCAGTGCTCTGACCAATTGAACTACAATCCCAGGGAAATAAAGAAAAGTGTACAACAGAGATAGTCTTATGATTTCATTCAAGCCATTTTCTATTTAGATTTTAGATTCGAAGCCGGGTTGTAACAAACAAAGGCGCGAGTAATATATTGATATCCATACGGGTATGCACTTTGAGTGAGAGCGACGCGGATTACTAGTTACTAGGAATCCTTTCGTTATTGCCAAATAAATCGATCAATAATCAATTTGAAAATGAAAACAAAAAAGAGTCTTCTTTTTTGTTTACTTTACTCTTTTCTTTTCATTAAACTTTCTATTTAATGATCCTGATATGAATCTAGAGCGTTATCAAGGTCATAATTTATGGAACAACTAAATAAATAGAACAAAATAAAAACAAATAGCGGTAGGGATGGATATATCACAAAATTGGACTTTTTATTCTTCCTAATTTTTTGTTTGGCTTTTCAGGAAAACAAAATACAAAAATGGGCATTTTAGGTTATGGCGGATCAGCGAATTATTGGGCCGAGCTGGATTTGAACCAGCGTAGACATATTGCCAACGAATTTACAGTCCGTCCCCATTAACCGCTCGGGCATCGACCAGGAAGAATCAATTCTAGGTTTATTGATAATCCATGATCAACTTCCTTTCGTAGTACCCTACCCCAGGGAAGTCGAATCCCCGCTGCCTCCTTGAAAGAGGTGTCCTGAACCGCTAGACGATGGGGGCATACTTGCCTGACCGCGACCATACTATGCTCATAGTATGAGCAGTTTTTAAATTGTCAATATAATGGAATGACTAGAGCCGAGAGCTTTTCCATCTTTTATGATTTTCCATTTTAGATTCACGATTTATACTCAGTAAATCATTCATCGCCACTCTATTCGATATAGAAATAAATTAGATAAATTCAATCTATTATATAAATATTTATTAGAAATAAATAGATATTATAAAAATAGAAATAAATAGATATTATAAAAAGAAACTAGATTATATTAATAATACAAAGTATAAGATCAGTGATTGGTTTAACATAAACATAAAAAAGGGAGTTAACCTTCATTTTTTCCACTTTCATTCATTGATTCACTCATTATTACGACGAGACAGGCATGTTTCTATCTCACACTAAGCCGGTAAATTAACAAAAAGTAAATCAGGAATTTTGGAAGAGGCAGCAAGAAGTTATCGAAAATTATGTGTGTGTGTTTTTTCTAAAAACTAAAAATTGGGTTCGGTGGACAAAGCAAATCCCTTCATCACATGTTTCGATAAAATAGATTGGATCTATGTCGAATTGCTAAGGTACCTGTATTAATCAAATAAATGAATTTCGTTCTGTTCTGATAAGCCAATTATGATTGGCCTTGAAACAATTCATTGCATTGATATTTATCAAACCCAATACCAATAAAACCATTTTACCCTCTACGTTAAGTAAATTAGAATTCTCATTCCTGAGAGCTACTAGCCACTATGAGTCTACTGCATATACTTATATATATATAAATAGATCTTATCCGTCTACTAATTCATTCAGTAATTGAATCGAACCGCCCTTTTAACTCAGTGGTAGAGTAACGCCATGGTAAGGCGTAAGTCATCAGTTCAAATCCGATAAGGGCTTTTGACTTTTTTTCATAAAACTCCTATGAAATGGTAGTATTCATATTGAATACTAGGGATGTTATTTTTATTGGTAATAAAACCCAACTGTATATGTATAATAATTGAATTA
>NW_026440388.1:17500-27500 GCF_025698485.1 Gossypium arboreum
ATTTGCTCTTTCTTTCCTTTTTTATTTCTATAGTGGAGATAGTCGCACGTAATGACAGATCACAGCCATATTATTAAAAGCTTGTGGTAAGAACGGGTTTCGTTCTAGTGCTCGAAAATAATATTCTAAAGCTTTTGTATGCTCTCCATTACTTGTGTGGATAAGGCCTATGTTATATAGTATATAACTTCGATCATAGGGATCAATTTCTAGTCGCATAGCTTCATAATAATTCTGTAAGGCCTCCGCATAATTTCCTTCGGATTGAGCCGACATCCGTTACGGTCGTCATTCGATTCAAAGAATTCTCCGTTCCAAAACCGTACATGAGATTTTCACCTCATACGGCTCCTCCTTTATGTGCATAATGAGAATAATCCATGGAATTAAAAAAGGTCGAAATATTGTCATTATGAACTGAGCAGGGCTAATGTTTTTACAAGAAATCTCTAGCCAACCCTCTTGCAAAAGATCTTTTCTTACCATCAAGCGTGTTCGTACTAGATAAAAAGTAAACTCAACAATTTCTTTGTTCTCAACGCTCCTTAATTTCCAGGAATTAGTCACTTCAACAATCTTCGATGGTTATATGGGTATCCAAAGTACGAACAAGATGGATGTTTGTTGTCCCAACCATTTCTCTTAGTTCCGATCCCGATAAAGAAAGGGAATCATTAATAACAAAGTTTTCGTGTTGTTGATTCCTAGGCGTAGTCTTCTTCCTCTATGCCGCCTATTGGTACTAGTGTAGTAGGGTTGACCCACAATACAGACCCATAGGTGTAACCTTTCGCTCAATACTCGAATCAACAATTGAAGCATCTGAGGTTGCATTAATCGGGGATACACGACAGAAGGAATTGCTTTATTTATAAACTTCACCTTCAACAAGCGTAGATTTCTTTTTTGTTTTCAATAGCCTTTTTTCTATTCTGAATAATGTGTCTTTTTCCTAAGACTGAGAGTGGTAAAGTAAATAAAAAAGTAAATAATAAATAAAGAATAAAGAGAATAAAGTAAAATATATATATAATAATAATCAAATCGCACCATCTCTGTAATAAGTAAATGCCTCTTTTTCTCCTGAAGTTGTCGGAATTATTCGTAATAAGATATTGGCTACAATTGAAAAGGTCTTATCAATAAAATTTCCATTTATCTGCGATCTAGGCATAGGTAGCAATCCATTCTATAACTCTTTTCATTACCCCTCGTGAGAAAATAAAATGATCTCACAAACAAAGGAAGTGTACAGTACGAAATAACATAAAAGTAGACCCATTCCATTTTTTAAAAATTCTTCGAGCCCGGAGGCTAAAGAAAAAGTGATAAAAAAAAAGTGATGAAAAGTTTTCTATTTTTATAGCAAGTTTCCTAGTTAGAATTGATATTGTTCGTACCTATCGAACAATCTAATATAAATAACTCGCTATTCGCTCAGGGTATCAGCCATAATAATTATGTAGGAGAGATGGCCGAGTGGTTCAAGGCGTAGCATTGGAACTGCTATGTAGACTCTTGTTTACCGAGGGTTCGAATCCCTCTCTTTCCGCACCTTCACCTAATTCGCCAATGTAACTGACTACAATGTATCAAATAAGAACATATACTAAAGAATTAGACCCTTCTTTAGTTCTCTATTCCCAATTCCTTTTTAATATGGAATACGTAAAATAGCATACAGGGGATGAAAATCTCCTTACGTATCTATCATACATGAATAGGAGAAAAATCTCCGAATCAAACCCATTCCCCTGTCTTCCTTTACTTAACCTTAACTCAGGTGAAAAGGGGGCAGAACCCTTGTTTTGTTATTTTAGTTAGGTTTAAGTCTGACGAGAATAATATTCTACGACAAGCAATTCATTTATTTTCAAACCAACCCATTTCCTATCTATTATTTGATTGACTAATCCTTTATATTGTAATGTGTGAAAGGTCAAATGTTTTGGTAATTCCTCATTGGTGGATGAATCAAGATAATTTTGAATCAGAGTTCTAGATTTTTGTTCATCCCTCGCTGAAATAATATCTCGGGGTTTGCAGCGATAACTTGGTATATCTACTGTACGCCCATTAACTAAAATATGTCTATGGTTAACTAATTGACGGGCTTGAGGAATAGTCGAAGCCATACCCAATCGAAAAGGATGTTATCAACCGCATTTCAAGTAATTGTAGTAAAACCTGACCTGTTGACCCTTTGGCTTTTCTGGCAATACGAACGTATTTAAGTAATTGTCGTTCTGTAAGGCCATAATGAAAACGCAATTTTTGGTTTTCTTCTAAACGAATACGGTATTGAGATTTTTTACCGGGGCGCGATTGGTTTCTAAGATCGCTTCCGGCTCTAGGCCTTTTACTAGTTAGTCCCGGTAAAGCCCCCAGACGGCGTATTTTTTTGAAACGAGGCCCTCGGTAACGTGACATAAGGACTCCTTATTAATTTGAATTTTATTGAAATTTCATAAACCGAAATTAAAACTGAACTAAATGAAGCGAAATCGACTGAAGGATTGTACTACAAATATTAATGAGATGAATTGGATCAATATCCATACTTTACTTTTTTGTTTTTTTGTATTGTATATAATGTATACAAAAAATAGAAATAAATATATATATAATATATAAAAATAATATTAATATATAAATATAAAAATATATAAAATATTTAGATATAAAATATTTAGAATATATATAATAAAATAGATATAATATATAAATAAATTGAATATAATATTAAATAGATAAATAAATTAAACCAAAAGAGTTTCCCTTTTTTTCTTGATTTATTCTGCAAAGATCTAACTCCTCAAATTGATCCCTAATTGGAAGTTTCGACGAGATAATAAACAGATTGTTGACCTTTGGAAAGAATTGGAAAGAAAAGGGGAAAAAGCTTTTTCACTGTTTGTTCTTTGATTTCAAAAAAAACATTCTAAATTATGTAAAAAAGGCAAAAAGCAAACAAATAGGGAAAGCCGGCTATCGGAATCGAACCGATGACCATCGCATTACAAATGCGATGCTCTAACCTCTGAGCTAAGCGGGCTCAAATAATAGAAATTTGGTATCCATAGGGATTCAGCAAACTATTAGATCTTATCTATTAACTATCTATTAGTTATTCATAATTAATATGAATTATTAATATGAATTAGAGACTCGAATTTAGAAAAACTAGAATTTTTTCTAATTTTTAATGCCATACTTAATATAAACTTAATATAAATATAACATATTTAATATAATAATGGTAGATTCAATCTAATATTCAAGCTAATGTTGATAGAATCTAATAATTCGATTTAAATTAAAATTTTATATATATATTTATTATTTATCTATATATTTTATATATTTAATATATTTAATATCTTTTTTATATCTTAGTTATATTTCTTTTATATTAATATAGTAATATTACTAATATTACTGACTCCATTTTATTTTCTAGTTTATTTTATATTTTAGTATATTTTACATCTAAATTATATAGAAATAGAAAATTTTTATATAATTTCATTTAATCGATCGATTTAATAGATTTAATCTAGATTAAATTTATTTCTATTTAGTTTAGAGTTCTAAATAGAGATAATTAGAGTCAAAATCTTTTTATGCAGTTATATATTTTATGATTATATAAATGAAACGTTATAAGTCTAGATAATTAGAATGAAACTCTTTTAGACTCAAAAATTTGAATTATCTTCGAATTCGAAATAGAAATGAATGGAATAATTAGTTCTAGTTATTAAATAGAAATAATTAGTTCTAGCTATTATACTATAAAAAAATAATTAATTTCATTTTCATTTTAATAATGAATAAATTCAATTTTCATTTTATTTTTTAGTTATTATGGTTATATAGGATAGTCTAATAATAAGAATAAAAATGAAATTAAAGAAAAAAGATGCAACCCATAGAAATGAAATCCAGATCATAATGAGAGACTCCTTTCTTTTGTTTTCATTCATAAAGACAGAAGCTAAGACGAAAAAAGAATCGACCCTTCAGTATTCCACCAAATTGCCTGAGAAAACTGAGAGTAAGAGGACATATATATGTTATGAAATACCCATCTATATTGAATTGCGAATACAGAAATGATAAAATATTTTGGACCAAATAAAAATTAATATGGGTCTCCGATAGAGACGAAAACGGATAAACAAACAAGAAAATAGGTAAAGACCCTTCGATATAAGAATCTGTATCTATATCTACTAAATTCAACGGTTTCGCATAAAAAGCAAATAAATAAACGAAAGAAAATAAACAAATGAAAGAAGGGAAAGGAGGAGAAAGGGGAAGGAGGGCATCCTAATGAGATCCTAATCTCAAGACACAAAAGGGATATGGCGAAATTGGTAGACGCTACGGACTTAATTGGATTGAGCCTTGGTATGAAACCTACTAAGTGATAACTTTCAAATTCAGAGAAACCCTGGAATGAAAATGGGCAATCCTGAGCCAAATCCTATTATTTTATTATTTTACGAAAATAAACATGAACAAAGGTTCAGCAAGCGAGAATAAGAAAAAAAGGAAAGGATAGGTGCAGAGACTCAATGGAAGCTATTCTAACAAATGGGGTTGACTGTTGGTAAAGGAATCCTTATATCGAATATCGAAACTCTAGAAAGGATGCAAGATATACCTATTTTTTTTATAGGTATACTAATGAAAAACTATCTCAAAAAAGACGAACCGAACCCGTATTTTTTTTATTTCTATTATATGCAATATCAATTTATATTTATATGAAAATATGAAAAATAAAAAGAATTGTTGTGAATCGATTCCAAGTTGAAGAAAGAATCGAATAGAATAGTCATTAATCAAATCATTCACTCCATAGTCTGATAAATCTTTTGAAAAACTGATTAATCGGACGAGAATAAAAATAAGTCCCGTTCTACATGTCAATATCAATACCGACAACAATGAAATTTATAGTAAGAGGAAAATCCGTCGACTTTAAAAATCGTGAGGTTCAAGTCCCTCTATCCCCAACCCCAAAAAGCCCGTTTGCTGTCTATTTATTTTATCCTACCCTTTTTGTTAGTGGTTCAAAGTTCCTCATGTTTCTCATTCATCCTATTCTTTGCCGTTTTACAAGCGTATCCTAGCATAGCAAATTTTGTTCTCTTATCACAAGTCTTGTGATATAGTGTGATGTGATATATATATGATATACGTAGAAATCTCTTGAGCAAGGAATACCTATTTGAATGATTCATAATACATATGATTACTCATATGAAATTTACAAAGTCTTCCTTTTGAAGATCCAAGAAATTCCTGTTCGAGACTTTTAATTTAATACTTTTCGTTTTTTGTTTTCATTTTAATTGACATAGACCCAAGTCATCTAGTATTATGAGGATAATGCGTCGGTAATGGTCAGGATAGCTCAGTTGGTAGAGCAGAGGACTGAAAATCCTCGTGTCACCAGTTCAAATCTGGTTCCTGGCATATGATTAATTTGTATGAGTATCTACTCTACAAATTAATTGATATGGATCGACATAATACATACTTATCTAGCTAGGTATCTGAGAGTAAACCCTCTCTTTATTTATTTTATTTTGTATTTTTTCTCTTTTAAAATGAGCAAAGAGTCTATTCTAATGTGTCTATTATAATGTAGTAAAGACAAAATTTGCTTATCTTTCCTCTTCTTTTTATTTGTTCACACTGCGGCTTCTCACATTCAAAAGAATGGTAATACTTCATACATATTTAATTAAAAGATTAAAATAAAAATAGTTGGTTGAAAGGCCCAACAAAAGTCAGGTCTAGAGGAGTTCAAGGATAGAAATAACCAAGACTCATCTCAGCTACAGTACAAATAAAGCCGATCCCTTTCATTTATTTCTTTGTATTCTCTTTCATATTCCATTTCTTCATTCCCTTCTATGCGACTCTCTAGAGTTCATCTAAGTGATGTGCGCGATACAAAGTTCACGGTACAGAACCCTTGTTGTTCATCCTATTGTCTCAGCTCGTCCGAAATAAAATAAATATAAATAAAAAGTCTCTTCAAAATCGAGAATCTCAATGATGTATTGTCTTTTATTTCTTTTTATTTATTAGCCTATCCATAAGAATACGAATGAAACCTCAATTCCTCTGTTTGAGCTAGAAGAGAATGTACAAATATTCCTTGAATATTCGAAGTTGTAATTAGTTTCTTATCATTCAATGAGCGTCTTGTATTTCATAAAAATTGGGGCAATGTAATCCTTACGTAAAGGCCACCTATCCAACTTTCGGGCATTAAGATACGTTTCAGTCGTGGATGATTTTCATAAGAGATTCCCAACATGTCATAAGATTCTCGTTCTTGAAAATCGAACTTTTCAAACCAGAAAACAGACGGAATTCTAGGGTTACTCCTTGGAGCAAATACTTTTATACATACCTCTTCCGGTTGATCTACACCATACTCTATTCTCGTAAGATGATACACACTGGCTAACAGTCCGCCTGGTGCTACATCATAGGCACATTAGGAACGTAGATAATTGTAACCATATACATATAAAATAACAGCAATGGAATGCCAATCCTCAGGCTTTATTTGTAAAGTCTCTATTCCTTGGTAATCGAAGCCCAAAGATCTATGAACTAGCCCGTGTTTGACTAGCCAAACAGACAAACGACCCTGCATCTTTTATCTCTCCGCACTTTTCTTTTTATTTGTCATTTTTATAAGATAAGTATTTCGCATTTATGATGAAATCAATTTATGAAGATTAATTCGTTGTCTGTTTCTGTAAAAAAAATCCTACCTAATTTACTAATTCGTGGGAAGATAGTGAACCCTTGTAGTTGAAAAATGTTTCAGGAGGAATCTCTGAAGTAGATGGTGGTTGATAGAGCAATCCTTGATTATAATTTCCAGTACGAGTACTGCGTACAAGACAAAACTTGTGATTGGTAGTAAAACACCGATCCCCCTGTTGAGATCTAATTCGATCTTCATAGATTTCGCGAGATATTTTCTTACGAAGTTTTGTTATAGCATCTATAACTGCCTCGGGTTTAGGGGGACAGCCCGGCAAATAGACATCCACGGGAATTAGCTTATCGACCCCCCGAACAGTACTATAAGAATCAGTACTGAACATCCCTCCTGTAATTGTACACGCCCATAGCAATAACATATTTAGGTTCGGGCATTTGTTCATATAATCTCACTAAAGAGGCGCCATTTTCATTGTTACTGTTCAGCTGTTAAAATTAGGTCTGCCTGTCTAGGACTCGATCTTGGTACCAGCCCATAACGATCAAAGTCGAAGCGTGAGCCTATTAATGAAACAAATTCAATAAAGCAACAACTGGTACCATAAAGAAGCGGCCATAAACTGGAGAGTCTTGACCAATTTGAAAGATCATTTAATGTAGTTGAAATAACTGAATTTTGGGTTGTTCGATCAAGTAAAGGAAATTCGATGGAATTCATACTCAATGTTATTATTATTTTGACTTTTTCTTTCTTTTTATTATCTGAATATTCAGGAACTAAGACCATTCAATGCTCCTTTTCGCCATGCATAAACTGAACCAACAATTAGGATAAGCACGAAAATGAAAGCTTCTATGAATACAGGTACCCCAATACATCGAAACTCATTGCCCATGGATAAAGAAAAACCGTTTCAACATCAAAAACAACAAAACTAGAGCAAACATATAATAACGGATTCGAAATTGTAACCAAGCATCGCCCATTGGTTCTATACCCGATTCATAACTAGAAAGTTTTCTGGACCCTTTCTAATCAGGGCTAAAACTCCAGAAATTAGAAATGCCAAAATAGGAATAGCACTTGATATTATTAGAAATGCCCAGAAAATATCATATTCGTAAAGCAGAAACATAGACGAACTCCTATGAATGTGAAAAATAGATCGGATTAGTCGCTTCGACCTGGAATTCATTGTCAAGTCATCCGCAACTGTTTGTTTAGTCAAAACAACAATTCAGTTTGATCGAATCGTCCAGTTTCGTTTGTTTGCGGTGTTTCCATGTTGCGTTTTAAGATTTATTGATTGGAATTAATCCTATTTTATTTACATTCCACTTATTTCGATTTCATTTCGATATAGTACTAATTTGTATAATACTAGTATAAATATATATTTATACTATATATAGTATAATACTATACAAATCCAAAACAAGTAATACTTTTTCGTTTTCACTTCATTTCGGATTTTCTAAATAAAGGAATTCTAATATCTAACTAATATCTAATATTTATTAGAATTTTAGAAATAAAAAAACTTTTAATTCGAAATTCTATTTATTCTAAATATAAATTCGAAATTATAGATTTAGAATAAATAGAAATTTTTTATTTTATATCTATTTATATAGAATCAATCAAAAATCAATCTACCCGCGAGGATTAATTAAGAAAATGGGGTTTTGTTTATTTTATTCTTATCCAAGAAAAAAAAAGAGCGATTGGATCCGTTGAAATGCGCTTTTGTTTTCAGGGTTATACTCTGAGTGATCTCCCTGTGAGCGAGCTTATGGGAATGATTTTAACCAAGCAACTGGAAGCGACCAGTTCCAATCAACAAAGAATACAATAATTAGGAAAAAAACTAGATTTTTATTTTTAGTTGTATTTGGATATTCTTTATTTTATTGTTTTAGTTTGCTTTAGTTTTAAGAATATTATTTTCATTTTCTTAATTTAATAAATTTAATGAATATTTAAAATTAATAAAATAGAAAATTCGAAAATATAGGGCTATACGGACTCGAACCGTAGACCTTCTCAGTAAAACAGATCGAACTGATTATTATCAAAATGATTCGGCCTATTTCAAAGACCCAACATGCATTTTTTTTTTGCATTGGGCTCTTTCATTAACTGATAGAAATATCAGTTAGTCTACCGTATATATATTTTTTTCTAACAGAAAAAAAAAGACAGTTCCGTGTGCTCTGATTCATTGTGCTCTGATTCATTACTGATACAGGAGCACTTCCAAAATGTTTCAAAGAGGGAAGGGTTATCTTGACGTAGGTCTGCTTCTGGCCTAGATCAACCTAAGTTAAATGGAGTCTCTACCATCCTGATTAAAAAATCAAACATGAAACTTCATACACCTTAAGATTCATAGGACGAAAAGAGCATTTTTGAGGTCCTTATACTCATTATGCCTAGCATTGAATAGACCGGGTATTCACCTATCAATATCTCAAATCAATGATGGGTTCGATTCGGATCTTGCCTAAACGGCACCCGAATCGGACCGAACCATTAATCAGGCTATTGTTCTCTTGTTTTGTTCCTTCAAAGTAATGGAGTAAGACATCGATTTCTCAAAAGATCAATTCTTTTGATTGCATGATAGACTTCCCTGAAAACATTGGCGCACGTGTAAACGAGGTGCTCTACCAACTGAGCTATAGCCCTTGTGTTTGTGATACATATTTTATCATATTATGTAGATAATTTCTTGTCAAGATGAATATTACATGATCAACATCATAATCATACCCTTTTGGTCGGTTTGATTGGTATTGCTTAGAAGTAATATTGGATTTATAATCCATCGATGTAATAGGTCCTTTTCTTTCTCTTTATGATTCCTTATGATAATAAATGACCTACTTAACTCAGTGGTTAGAGTATTGCTTTCATACGGCGGGAGTCATTGGTTCAAATCAATAGTAGGTAGAACTTATTAGATACCATCGATCCCGGTGTCTAATAAGTTTTCTACCCACCTTCTTTTATTGATTTTCTATCTTTTCATCCTATTCTATTTCCGTTTCAATTTTCAAATTTTCGTTAGATCAAAATCTGATTTCACTTTTGATTGTATTTGATTCTATTTAATCAGCAGAATCAAAATGGGATGTATAAACGAAAGTTCTGTTTCTACGGAAATTCTTTCGATTAACCAACTCGTTACGAAATCGCGTTGATAGCCTCGACTCGTGTCCTAGCCCGTCTGAGAGC
>NW_026440388.1:30000-45497 GCF_025698485.1 Gossypium arboreum
TTTTGATTCAAAAAAAGTAAAGAATTATAAACTTGAAAAACACGGATCAGGTTGCGCCATACATATGAAAAGAATATAGAATAATGATGTATTTGGCGAATCAAATACCATGGTCTAATAAAGAACCTTTCAGTTCGTTGATAATTTTTGAAAGATTTCTTCGAAAAGGTTTCATTAACTCCTCATTTATATCGAGTAGACCTTGTTGTTGCGAGAATTCTTAATTCATGAGTTGTAGGGAGGACTTATGTCACCACAAACAGAGACTAAAGCAAGTGTTGGATTCAAAGCTGGTGTTAAAGAGTATAAATTGACTTATTATACTCCTGAATATGAAGTCAAAGATACTGATATCTTGGCAGCCTTCCGAGTAACTCCTCAGCCGGAGTTCCGCCTGAGGAAGCAGGGGCCGCGGTAGCTGCTGAATCTTCTACTGGTACATGGACAACCGTGTGGACCGATGGGCTTACCAGCCTTGATCGTTACAAGGGCGATGCTACGACATTGAGCCCGTTCCTGGAAAGAAGATCAATATATATGTTATGCTTACCCTTTAGACCTTTTTGAAGAAGGTTCTGTTACTAACATGTTTACTTCCATTGTGGGTAATGTATTTGGGTTCAAAGCCCTGCGCGCTCTACGTCTAGAGGATCTGCAGAGTCCCTACTGCTTATATTAAAACTTTCCAAGGCCCGCCTCATGGCATCCAGGTTGAAAGAGATAAATTGAACAAGTATGGTCGCCCCTATTAGGATGTACTATTAAACCTAAATTGGGGTTATCCGCTAAGAACTACGGTGAGCAGTTTATGAATGTCTACGTGGCGGGCTTGATTTTACCAAAGATGATGAGAATGTGAACTCCCAACCATTTATGCGCTGGAGAGACCGTTTCTTATTTTGTGCCGAAGCAATTTTTAAATCACAGGCTGAAACAGGTGAAATCAAGGGCATTACTTGAATACTACTGCAGGTACATGTGAAGAAATGATCAAAGGGCCGTGTGTGCTAGAGAATTGGAGTTCTATCATGTGCGACTACTTAACAGGTGGGTTCACCGCAAATACTAAGCTTGAGCTCATTATTGCCGAGATAATGGTCTACTTCTTCATCCATCGCGCAATGCACGCAGTTATTGATGAACAGAAGAATCATGGTATGCACTTTCGTGTACTAGCTAAAGCTTTACGTATGTCTGGTGGAATCATATTCACGCTGGTACAGTAGTAGAGTAAACTTGAGAGGAGAAGGACATAACTTTGGGCTTTGTTGATTTACTACGTGATGATTTTATTGAAAAGATCGAACCGTGGTATTTATTTCATCAAGATTGGGTTTCTATGCAGGTGTTCTGCCCGTAGCTTCGGGGGTATTCACGTTTGGCATATGCCTGCTTTGACCTTACCATAAAAATGGCTGCATGCGCAGCGACACTATCAGAAATCACCAATCCACATGTGATGTGAACAATGACAGTTGTGTACCATAGTCAGTAGCTAGATATGGATAAGGGGCATGGAATACATATGTGAGCTACAACAATGGTTAAAAGAGCTACTACATAGCTAAGTTAAGAGATAATTGAGCATGCCATGATGTTGTAGAAGTTCCTATAGTCCTTTATGCCCTTGGCCTGTAAATGGACCTTTATGAGCCTCTAAAATATCTTTTAGGCTATGCCCAATGCCCCAGTTGGTCTTATACATGTGACCCGCTATTAGGAAAAGTAATAGCTAAATGATGGTGTGCAATATCAGTCAACCATAGACCCCAGTCACTGGATCTAATCCTCCACATAAAAGAAATTCCGCATATTTGACCAATTCAAGGTAAAAAATGGGGTTGCTCCTCAGCAAAACTGGGATAAAGTTGAGCCAAAGATCACGATTCAAGATAAATTCATGGGAAGTGGGATCTCTAGGGTCTACTCAGCATTTAGAAATTGGTTTATCGGTAAAGATACATGTGATGCCCCGCTTAAGAAAGGGACCCAAGTCCCAGTAGCCTGCTAAATGGTGATTCAACATAGATTCTACATCTTGGAACCAAGCCAATTTTAGGGCCGCTTTGTGATAATGGAACCAACAACCCAAAAAAGCATTAAGGCCAAGACCACCGATTGCGGTACAATAGAGTTGTAATTCACTAGTTATTCAGATGCTCGCCAAATCTGAAAAAGCGAAAGTTATTGTATTCCTCGAAACCCCCACCCACATCGCCATTCAAGATTTCTTGGCCCACTATTAGCCAAACCACTGGGCGCTAGGTCCAATGTGAGTAGGATCGCTGAGCCATGCTTCATAATTGGAAAAACGAGCACCGTGGAAATACATGCCGCTCAGCCAAGAAAGATGATGGAGAGTTGGCCGAAATGGGCACTAAATATGAAGATCTCCCAAATCACTGGTATGGCTATCGAAATCGTGAGCATCGGCATATGAGTTCAGATCCAAGTGGTAGTATCAGGTCCATAGCTGTTGTTCTTGAAAATGGCCGGCCTAGCCCATTCCTCGAAAAGTTTTTACAGGATCCCTATCTACCAAAATTTTGCACTTCTGGTTCCGGCGAACGAATAATCATTGAGTCCTCCTCTTTCCGGACAACACAACAGACCCGCCAACGTCAGTAATGGTAACCTATGAGGGCATAATTGGTTTCTTTCTCTTCTATCTCTCTCATCTATCTATCTATTTTTTATCTATCTATTTTTTCTTTAGTTATTCACTAGAGCAATTATGATCTGAAGTCGATCGGGGCAAGTGTTCGGATCTATTATGTATATCCATGAGGCGCTCAACGGACCTTTTAATCTTATAAAACCTTTTCCGGACTTTACTTACATTGGTACAAAACCCATTTTTTGTGCAACCGGTGTATGTATTCATATCTCAATTAGAAGTTCCGAGGTGGAGTTTTTTGTCTTACATAGATAGAACAAACAATATTACTCTATCCCAAATCACGTGCATTCATTACTACAGGATACTCCAGTATCGATAGTTAGTCATTTGAGGGGTTTTATTAGTTTTAGTTTTGAAATAGAAGCAGAAAATATATATATTATATATATATATTTATTTTGCTATATCCGTATATTACTTATCCTTACGAAATATCAAACGAAATAGAACGATTTGAGAAAGGATATAATGAAATTCTTTGATTGGTTTTCCCAAGAGAAAATGCTCCGTTTTATTTGACCATGGGTCCAACAAACCAACCAACACATTTTCATTCAATTAAATTAATATTTTTACTATTTAATTTAATAGTCAAATTGACTAGAAAATCGAATTTAATAATTTAAATAGTACGTAATTTATTTAATTAAATTAAATATTAAATAAATGGATTTAATAGAAATTAAATAAAATAAATTAAATAGAATTCTCTAATTTCTAATTCAATTTCGAATCCTAAAACTAAAATAATAATAAATAAACAGAGCTCTTGTTCTTATTCAAGAAACGCCGCGTGATCTTTAACCAATTCTGCGCTTCAATATAATTACCAGGAGTAAGCGCTATAGCCTGTTTCCAATACTCAGCGGCCAGTCGAACCAAGCCTCCGCTATTTCAGAATCCCCCTGTCAATGGCCTGTTCTCCCCGGTCGAAATAGGCAGTTCAATTCCTTCCTTAGAACCGTACTTGAGGTTTCTACCTCCTCATACGCTCGGCAGTCAATTCTTTTGGTATCCATTTTTACCCTACCATATATCCAATTGAATGGATTCTCATAGATCTATTGATTTGTCTCAGGTTAAAAAGGGGTTAATTATGAGTTTCAAACTCTAATTTGGATTAAATTAATAATAAGTTTATCTTTTCTCCACCTTCAGAAAAATAAAGCATAGGCATTTCAGGGCTGTCGTCCGTTAGATTTTCTGAAGGTAACTATCTCAGTTTCATATCATATAGAAATTTATATAGAATCCTTGAAAAGACTTCTTCCTCATAAAAAAAGACTTACTGTCTTTGGGATCTGATGCTACACGCTGCTCAATAACTTGGGATCGGCTCTATTATAATCGTTCTAATTTTATCTCATATCATGACATAAATAAGCAGTTCTTTTATTATTATCGGCTCAAAACCTCGCTAATTGATCTTTACGGTGCTTCCTCTATCAATTAGATCTTTATCCATAGAATAAGTATCTAGGCATATATATTTCTTCATATTTCGACTTCTATGAAGTTTCTTTTTTGTTACAGCTGATAAAATCGTTTTTGGACGATGCAATATGTAGAAAGCCTATTTTTTCTAGTATTTTATTTACTAGCGTGTTTATTTACTAGCTTTATTTTAAGCGTATTTGCTCTTTCTTTCCTTTTTATTTCTATAGTGGAGATAGTCGCACGTAATGACAGATCACAGCCATATTATTAAAAGCTTGTGGTAAGAACGGGTTTCGTTCTAGTGCTCGAAAATAATATTCTAAGCTTTTGTATGCTCTCCATTACTTGTGTGGATAAGGCCTATGTTATATAATATATAACTTCGATCATAGGGATCAATTTCTAGTCGCATAGCTTCATAATAATTCTGTAAGGCCTCACATAATTCCTTCAGTTGAGCCGACATCCGTTACGAGTCATCATTCGATTCAAAAGAATTCTCCGTTCCAAAACCATACGAGATTTCACCTCATACGGCTCCTCCTTTATGTGCATAATGAGAATAATCATGGAATTAAAAAAAAGGTCGATATTGTCATTATGAACTGAGCAGGGCTAATGTTTTACAAAATCTCTATTAACCCTCTTGCAAAGATCTTTTCTTACCATCAAGCGTGTTCGTACTAGATAAAAAAGTAAACTCAACAATTTCTTTGTTCTCAACGCTCCTTAATTTCCAGAAATTAGTCACTTCAACAATCTTCGATGGTTATATGGGTATCAAAGTACGAACAAGATGGATGTTTGTTGTCCCAACCATTTCTCTTAGTTCGATCCCGATAAAGAGGGAATCATTAATAAACAAGTTTTCGTGTTGTTGATTCCGTCTTCTTCCTCTATACCGCCTATTGAATTTGCCCTAGTGTAGTAGGGTTGACCACAATACAGACCCATAGGTGTAACCTTTCGCTCAATACTCGATCAACAATTGAAGCATCTGAGAGTTGCATTAATCAGGGATACGACAGAAGAATTGCTTTGTTATAAACTACCTTCAACAAGCGTAGATTTCTTTTTTGTTTTTCAATAGCCTTTTTCTATTCTGAATAATGTGTCTTTCCTAAGACTGAGAGTGGTAAAGTAAATAAAAAAAGTAAATAATAAATAAAGAATAAAGAGAATAAATAAAATATATATATAATAATAAAATCGCACCATCTCTGTAATAAGTAAATGCCTCTTTTCTCCTGAAGTTGTCGAATTATTCGTAATAAGATATTGGCTACAATTGAAAAGGTCTTATCAATAAAATTTCCATTTATCTGCGATCTAGGCATAGGTAGCAATCCATTCTATAACTCTTTTCATTACCCCTCGTGAGAAAATAAATGATCTCACAAACAAAGGAAGTGTACAATACGAAATAACATAAGTAGACCCATTCCATTTTTAAAATTCTTCAGGCGGAGCTAAAGAAAAGTGATAAAAAAAAGTGATGAAAGTTTTCTATTTTTATAGCAAGTTTCCTAGTTAAATTGATATTGTTCATTTATCGAACAATCTAATATAATAACTCGCTATTCGCTCAGGGTATCGGCCATAATAATTATGTAGGAGATGGCCGAGTGGTTCAAGCGTAACATGGAACTGCTATAGACTCTTGTTTACCGAGGTTCGAATCCCTCTCTTTCCGCACCTTCACCCTAATTCGCCAATGTAACTGACTACAATGTATCAAATAAGAACATATACTAAAGTTAGACCCTTCTTTGGTTCTATTTAATTCCTTTTAATATGGAATACGTAAAATAGCATACAGGGATGAAAATCTCCTTACATATCTATCATACATGAATAGGAGAAAATCTCCGAATCAAACCCATTCCCTGTCTTCCTTTACTTAACCTTAACTCAGGTGAAAGGGCAGAACCCTTGTTGTTATTTTAGTTAGGTTTAAGTCTGCAGAATAATATTCTACGACAAACAATTCATTTATTTCAAACCAACCCATTTCTATCTATTATTTGATTGACTAATCCTTTATATTGTAATGTGTGAAAGGTCAAATGTTTTGGTAATTCCTCATTGGTGGATGAATCAGATAATTTTGAATCAGAGTTCTAGATTTTGTTCATCCTCGCTGAAATAATATCTCAGGGTTTGCAGCGATAACTTGGTATATCTACTGTACGCCCATTAACTAAAATATGTCTATGGTTAACTAATTGACGGGCTTGAGGAATAGTCGAAGCCATACCCAATCGAAAAGGATGTTATCAACCGCATTTCAAGTAATTGTAGTAAACCTGACCTATTGACCCTTTGGCTTTTCTGGCAATACGAACGTATTTAAGTAATTGTCGTTCTGTAAAGGCCATAATGAAAACGCAATTTTGTTTTTCTTCTAAACAATACGGTATTGAGATTTTTACCGGGGCGCGATTGGTTTCTAAGATCGCTTCCGGCTCTAGACCTTTACTAGTTAGTCGGTAAAGCCCCCAGACGGCGTATTTTTTGAAACGAGGCCCTCAGTAACGTGACATAAGGACTCCTTATTAATTTGAATTTTATTGAAATTTCATAAACCGAAATTAAAACTGAACTAAATGAAATAGAAATCGACTGAAGGATTGTACTACAAATATTAATGAGATGAATTGGATCAATATCCATACTTTTACTTTTTGTTTTTTTTGTATTGTATATAATGTATAAAAAATAGAAATAAATATATATAATATATAAAATAATATTAATATATAAATATAAAAATATATAAATATTTAGATATAAAATATTTAGAATATATATAATAAAATAGATATAATATATAAATAAATTGAATATAATATTAAATAGATAAATAAATTAAACCAAAAAGGTTCCTTTTTTCTTGATTTATTCAAAGATCTAACTCCTCAAATTGATCCCTAATTGGAAGTTTCGACGAGATAATAAACAGATTGTTGACCTTTGGAAGAATTGGAAAGAAAAGGGAAAAGCTTTTCACTGTTTGTTCTTTGATTTCAAAAAACATTCTAAATTATGTAAAAAGGCAAAAAGCAAACAAATAGGGAAGCTATCGGAATCGAACAATGACCATCGCATTACAAATGCGATGCTCTAACCTCTGAGCTAAGCAGGCTCAAATAATAGAAATTTGGTATCCATAGGATTCAGCAAACTATTAGATCTTATCTATTAACTATCTATTAGTTATTCATAATTAATATGAATTATTAATATGAATTAGAGACTCAATTTAGAAAAACTAAATTTTTCTAATTTTTAATGCCATACTTAATATAAACTTAATATAAATATAACATATTTAATATAATAATGGTAGATTCAATCTAATATTCAAGCTAATGTTGATAGAATCTAATAATTCGATTTAAATTAAAATTTTATATATATTTATTATTTATCTATATATTTATATATTTAATATATTTAATATCTTTTTATATCTTAGTTATATTTCTTTTATATTAATATAGTAATATTACTAATATTACTGACTCATTTTATTTTCTAGTTTATTTTATATTTTGATATATTTTACATCTAAATTATATAGAAATAGAAAATTTTTATATAGATTTCATTTAATCGATCGATTTAATAATTTAATCTAGATTAAATTTATTTCTATTTAGTTAGAGTTCTAAATAGAGATAAAGAGTCAAATCTTTTATGCAGTTATATATTTTATGATTATATAAATGAAACGTTATAAGTCTAGATAATTAGAATGAAACTCTTTTTAGACTCAAAAAATTTGAATTATCTTCGAATTCGAAATAGAAATGAATGGAATAATTAGTTCTAGTTATTAAATAGAAATAATTAGTTCTAGCTATTATACTATAAAAAATAATTAATTTCATTTTCATTTTAATAATGAATAAATTCAATTTTCATTTTATTTTTTAGTTATTATGGTTATATAGGATAGTCTAATAATAAGAATAAAAATGAAATTAAAGAAAAAAGATGCAACCCATAGAAATGAAATCCAGATCATAATGAGACTCCTTTCTTTTGTTTTCATTCATAAAGACAGAAGCTAAGACGAAAAAATCGACCTTCAGTATTCCACCAAATTGCCTGAGAAAACTGAGAGTAAGAGGACATATATATGTTATGAAATACCCATCTATATTGAATTGCGAATATGATAAAATATTTTGGACCAAATAAAAATTAATATGGGTCTCCGATAGAGACGAAAAACGGATAAACAAACAAGAAAATGAGTAAAGACCCTTCGATATAAGAATCTGTATCTATAAAAGAAAGCAAAATAAATAAACGAAAGAAAAATAAACAAATGAAAGAAAGGGGAAAAGGAGGAGAAAGGGAAGGAGGGCATCCTAATGAGATCTAATCTCAAGACACAAAGGGATATGGCGAAATTGGTAGACGCTACGGACTTAATTGGATTGAGCCTTGGTATGAAAACCTACTAAGTGATAACTTTCAAATTCAGAAAACCCTGGAATGAAAAATGGGCAATCCTGAGCCAAATCCTATTATTTTATTATTTTACGAAAATAAACATGAACAAAGGTTCAGCAAGCGAAATAAGAAAAAAGGAAAGGATAGGTGCAGAGACTCAATGGACTATTCTAACAAATGGGGTTGACTGTTGGTAAAGGAATCCTTATATCGAATATCGAAACTCTAGAAAGGATGCAAAGATATACCTATTTTTTTATAGGTATACTAATGAAAAACTATCTCAAAAAGACGAACCAGTGTATTTTTTTTATTTCTATTATGCAATATCAATTTATATTTATATGAAAATATGAAAAATAAAAGAATTGTTGTGAATCGATTCCAAGTTGAAGAAAGAATCGATAGAATAGTCATTAATCAAATCATTCACTCCATAGTCTGATAAATCTTTTGAAAAACTGATTAATCGGACGAGAATAAAATAAGTCCCGTTCTGTCAATATCAATACCGACAACAATAGAAATTTATAGTAAGAGGAAAATCCGTCGACTTTAAAAATCGTGAGGTTCAAGTCCTCTATCCCAACCCCAAAAGCCCGTTTGCTGTCTATTTATTTTATCCTACCCTTTTTGTTAGTGGTTCAAAGTTCCTCATGTTTCTCATTCATCTATTCTTTGCCGTTTTAAAGCGTATCCTAGCATAGCAAATTTTGTTCTCTTATCACAAATCTTGTGATATAGTGTGATGTGATATATATATATGATATACGTAGAAATCTCTTGAGCAAGGAATACCTATTTGAATGATTCATAATACATATGATTACTCATTAAATTTACAAAGTCTTCCTTTTGAAGATCAAGAAATTCCTGTTCGAGACTTTTAATTTAATACTTTTCGTTTTTTGTTTTCATTTTAATTGACATAGACCCAAGTCATCTAGTATTATGAGGATAATGCGTCGGTAATGGTCAGGATAGCTCAGTTGGTAGAGAGCAGAGGACTGAAAATCCTCGTGTCACCAGTTCAAATCTGGTTCTGGCATATGATTAATTTGTATGAGTATCTACTCTACAAATTAATTGATATGGATCGACATAATACATACTTATCTAGCTAGGTATCTGAGAGTAAACCCTCTCTTTATTTATTTTATTTTGTATTTTCTCTTTTTAAAATGAGCAAAGAGTCTATTCTAATGTGTCTATTATAATGTAGTAAGACAAATTTGCTTATCTTTCCTCTTCTTTTTATTTGTTCACACTGCGGCTTCTCACATTCAAAAGAATGGTAATACTTCATACATATTTAATTAAAAGATTAAAATAAAAATAGTTGGTTGAAAGGCCCAACAAAAGTCAGGTCTAGAGGAGTTCAAGGATAGAAATAACCAAGACTCATCTCAGCTACAGTACAAATAGAAGCCGATCCTTTCATTTATTTCTTTGTATTCTCTTTCATATTCCATTTCTTCATTCCTTCTATGACTCTCTAGAGTTCATCTAAGTGATGTGCGCGATACAAGTTCACGGTACAGAACCCTTGTTGTTCATCCTATTGTCTCGCTCGTCCGAAATAAAATAAATATAAATAAAAAGTCTCTTCAAAAATCGAATGATTGTCTTTTATTTCTTTTTATTTATTAGCCTATCCATAAGAATACGAATGAAACCTCAATTCCTCTTTTGAGCTAGAAGAGAATTACAAATATTCCTTGAATATTCAAGTTGTAATTAGTTTCTTATCATTCAATGAGCGTCTTGTATTTCATAAAAATTGGGGCAATGTAATCCTTACGTAAAGGCCACCTATCCAACTTTCGGGCATTAAGATACGTTTCAGTCGTGGATGATTTTCATAGAGATTCCCAACATGTCATAAGATTCTCGTTCTTGAAAATCCGAACTTTTCCAAACCCAGAAAACAGACGGAATTCTAGGGTTACTCCTTGGAGCAAATACTTTTATACATACCTCTTCCGGTTGATCTACACCATACTCTATTCTCGTAGATGATACACACTGGCTAACAGTCCGCCTGGTGCTACATCATAGGCACATTGGGAACGTAGATAATTGTAACCATATAAAATAACAGCGTGGAATGCCAATCCTCAGGCTTTATTTGTAAAGTCTCTATTCCTTAATCAAACCCAAAGATCTATGAACTAGCCCGTGTTTGACTAGCCAAACAGACAAACGACCCATCTATCTCTCCCCACTTTTCTTTTTATTTGTCATTTTATAAGATAAGTATTTCGCATTTATGATGAAATCGATTTATGAAGATTAATTCGTTGTCTGTTTCTGTAAAAAAAATCCTACCTAATTTACTAATTCGTGGAAGATAGTGAACCCTTGTGGTTGAAAAATGTTTCAGGAGGAATCTCTGAAGTAGATGGTGGTTGATAGAGCAATCCTTGATTATAATTTCCAGTACAGTACTGCAAACAAAAACTTGTGATTGGTAGTAAAACACCGATCCCCCTGTTGAGATCTAATTCGATCTTCATAGATTTCGCGAGATATTTTCTTACGAAGTTTTGTTATAGCATCTATAACCTCAGGTTTAGGGGACAGCCCGGCAAATAGACATCCACGGAATTAGCTTATCGACCCCCGAACAGTACTATAAGAAATACTGAACATCCCTCCTGTAATTGTACACGCCCATATAACATATTTAGGTTCGGGCATTTGTTCATATAATCTCACTAAAGAGGGCGCCATTTTCATTGTTACTGTTCCAGCTGTTAAAATTAGGTCTGCCTGTCTAGGACTCGATCTTGGTACCAGCCCATAACGATCAAAGTCGAAGCGTGAGCCTATTAATGAAGCAAATTCAATAAAGCAACAACTGGTACCATAAAGAAGCGGCCATAAACTGGAGTCTTGAAATTGAAAGATCATTTAATGTAGTTGAAATAACTGAATTTTGGGTTGTTCGATCAAGTGAGGAAATTCGATGGAATTCATACTCAATGTTATTATTATTTTGACTTTTTTTCTTTATTATCTGAATATTCAGGAACTAAGACCATTCAATGCTCCTTTGCATGCATAAACTGAACCAACAATTAGGATAAGCAAAAATGAAAGCTTCTATGAATACACACCCCAATACATCAAACTCATTGCCCATGGATAAAGAAAAATTTCATCAAAACAACAAAAACTAGAGCAAACATATAATAACGGATTCGAAATTGTAACAAGCATCGCCCATTGGTTCTATACCCGATTCATAACTAGAAAGTTTTCTGGACCCTTTCTAATCGGAGGCTAAAACTCCAGAAATTAGAAAAAATAGGAATAGCACTTGATATTATTAAAATATATCATATTCGTAAAAGCAAACATAGACGAACTCCTATGAATGTGAAAATAGATCGGATTAGTCGCTTCGACCAAATTCATTGTCAAGTCATCCGTTTTGTTTAGTCAAAACAACAATTCAGTTTGATCGAATCGTCCAGTTTCGTTTGTTTGCGGTGTTTCCATGTTGCGTTTTAAGATTTATTGATTGGAATTAATCCTATTTTATTTACATTCCACTTATTTCGATTTCATTTCGATATAGTACTAATTTGTATAATACTAGTATAAATATATATTTATACTATATATAGTATAATACTATACAAATCAAAACAAGTAATACTTTTCGTTTTCACTTCATTTCGGTTTTTCTAAATAAAAGGAATTCTAATATCTAACTAATATCTAATATTTATTAAATTTTAGAAATAAAAACTTTTAATTCGAAATTCTATTTATTCTAAATATAAATTCAAATTATAGATTTAGAATAAATAGAAATTTAATCCAAGGAGGTCAAATTCAATTGCTGTTCAATTTTTTTTCAGTTCGGTGTAATTTTCGACCTAACAAGAGCGGAATCGCGCTCTGTAGGATTTGAACCTACGACATTGGGTTTTGGAGACCCACGTTCTACCGAACTGAACTAAGAGCGCTTTCTTAATAAATAAGACTGTAAAAAAGGATTCTTTTATTTTATAACCCCAATACATCGCGCACAACTATACTATCATATATCATATATAATATGAAAACGATAGATTATGTATGTAATTTTAATCAATCTAAAACGACTCCTCGTTACTGCTCAAAGGAAGTAATAGGTAGGGATGACAGGATTTGAACCCGTGACATTTTGTACCCAAAACAAACGCGCTACCAAGCTGCGCTACATCCCTTTCAATTGGCCTACAATGTCATTGTAGAGAATCCTGTCTTGTTTTCCACACCTTATTTCATCTATTGATATACAAAACGGATCTTTCCATTTCCTCTTTTGGTCTCATATCATATAACAACCATATAATGAATAATAAATGAATATTTTTAGCAGGAATTCTCAGGCGGAAAGGGACCTATTTTGTTTTGCTGTTTTAAGAAAGGAAAATCTTATCTATCGAATCATTGTACATTTAAATTTGAATTTTGAATTAGGAATTCCGGGTACAAATAGACAAATCAAGTGGTCTTTAACCACACATACATGCGATTATATATGTATTACCATAATGTAATACGATAAAGAAGGAGGATTTTAAATGCGAGATCTAAAAACATATCTTTCCGTAGCACCGGTACTAAGTACTCTCTGGTTCGGTTCTTTAGCGGGTTTATTGATAGAGATCAATCGTTTCTTCCCGGATGCGTTAACATTCCCTTTTTTTTAATTCGAGTTATTGTCGCGGGACGGGGCGAAAAGATTAGATCGAGATACAATCAAATATCTGTGACTACTCTCCGCCCCCCTTTTTTAGTTTTTTAGAATTAGATAAGAATTAGATAAAATAAATAAGGAAGGTAGAACGAAAAAGTGGATTCAACCTCACCGAAACTCGGTTCAAGCTCCAATTAAATTACTAGTAGAGCGAAAAGAAATGTGGCTGGAACAACAGTATCCTACAAGATACTTAAAGAAAATACCGTACGGTGGTTTGATTCTAAATAGAGTTCGAAATCGTTGTATTACTTATTCTTATTATTTACTATAAATCTATATTGATTTACTATATTGATTGCAACAAAATCTTTCAAGATTTGGTTTGAGTTAACAACTTTTATTTCTTTTTTTTCATTCCTTTCTTCTTCGCTTTTGATCGGAAAATAGAAAAGTTGGGTGAATTAAAAACTCAAAGGAGGTTCATGGCCAAGAGTAAAGATGTCCGAGTAACGATTATTTTGGAATGTACCAGTTGTGTTCGAAACGGCGTTAATAAGGAATCAACAGGTATTTCCAGGTATATTACTCAAAAAATCGACACAATACATGATCGATTGGAATTGAAGAAATTCTGTCCTTATTGTTACAAACATACAATTCACGGGAGATAAAGAAATAAATCGAATCAAGTGCTCGTATGTCACCACTTCCCGAGAATATGAAAATATGACATTAGGTATATAATATATTAAGTATATAATTAGTTATATAACGCATATTTTCTTTCTATATTATTAATATTATTTATTTAAATATTATTAATATATTTTAATTTATATATATTTAAATTATATATTGAAATGATAAATAATAATAAAATAAACAATACAATAATAAAATAAACAAACCAAATCCTATTTATTATATTAATTCTATAATTTGAATTTTCAAAATAGGATTTTAGAAATAGAGATAGGGATAGGATTCTTTTAGAAATATTAGAAATAAGGAATAAAGAAATCATGGATAAATCCAAGCGACTCTTTCTTAAATCCAAGCGATCTTTTCGTAGGCGTTTGCCCCCGATCCAATCGGGGGATCGAATTGATTATAGAAACATGAGTTTAATTAGTCGATTTATTAGTGAACAAGGAAAAATATTATCTAGGCGAGTAAATAGATTGACCTTAAAACAACAACGATTAATTACTATTGCTATAAAACAAGCTCGTATTTTATCTTCGTTACCCTTTCTTAATAATGAGAAACAGTTTGAAAGAAGCGAGTCGACCACTAGAACTACTGCTCTTAGAACCAGAAATAAATAGGCTTACCCTTCAAAGAATCGAATCCGGTTGGGGAAGAAAAAAATATTTTTTTATTGAGCGTCTTCGCTCATCTTGTTTTGATGACCTTATCAGAATCAGAATTTTTATCATATTAATTTCTACTCTACCTTCCCGAGTTCATTCTCGAGGAACCCCATTTCATTTAAAGCATTTCGTTGGATTCCTTCCGATCTCCTTATTTTCTAATCTCGTTGGAAATCATATAAAGACAATTCCTATTTGAGATAGCTATTTGTGCAAGTATTTTACGATTCAGAAGCAACTGTTTCTTGTACAGATTGTGTATTAATCGACTATAACTATAGGATACCCCACCCCGAATTACTGCATTTATTCAGTGATCCACAAACGACGAAAATCCTTTTTTCCTATCTCTATCGATGAGCCGAAACCAAAGCTCTTATTCTTTGTTGAGTAATAGTTCGAGTAAGTCTTGAATGAGCCCCCGAAAGCTTGATGCAAATAAACTAATTTTTTTCGACGTCTACGAGCTATATATCCCCGTTTAATTCTGGTCATTGAATAAAAAAATTTTGATGAATAACTAATTCTTTCTTTCAGTTATTCTTTTCTAGTCTATTAATAACAAAACGGATTCTTCAATGTATAAAATAAAAATTCCAATGGCTTTTGCTACTCTAACCGTCCCGACCACGATTTTTCCTTTTTCTAGGCATTTCATTTCGCCTTGAAATAAGAAATTGTATTGATACTAGGTATCAAAAAAGCATATTAACTAAAATAAAGGAGTAAATAGAAATGGATAAATAAATAGTGGGTTCCATCGTTTCTGGTTACTTCTTAAACGGTGAGGTCCTCTCTATACACGGAGCTCATTCCTTCATTTAATTGGTAACTTGTACAGTTC